>NW_007251111.1:539262-539621 GCF_000164805.1 Carlito syrichta | reverse complement strand
CTCCAGTCTGGGGGACAGAGTGAGACTCCAACTTGGAAAAAAAAAAAAAAAAGTGAGCACAGGTGAGACTGAATGCCTCGGAGTTATCCTCCTCTTTTCCCACCCTGCCCCCTTTTCTCCCCCTGCCCTTTCTTTCTCTCCTCTCCTCCTCTGCTCTGCTGTCCTGCCTTCTCCCTCCTGCCTTTCCTTAGGCATTGGCTCTGGTCAGGCCATGACAGCTTGTGCTGTCTATTTTAGGGGCCATCTGACAGCATCAAATCACATCACTGCCACTGCTCCAAAATCGTCACATCCAGGCTTCTCAACATTCATGCTGAGGGCCTGCCTAGGCCTGGATTCCCCCGCCCCCCAGGCCAGCT
>NW_007251111.1:535115-539097 GCF_000164805.1 Carlito syrichta | reverse complement strand
CTGCAAGAGCCTCCTTCAGGCCTGGGCACCCCACCCCCATCGGGAGTACAGGGTGGCGCTCACATGAGGACCACCCGGCCCTCTCCACTTAGCAAGCTGTCTCTTCTGAGATGCCACGTGAATACTTGTATGTAATTCATGTTCCAACTGGCCTGGTCCCAAGAGGCTTTTCTGCAGCTTACCATTGTAGTGTAGGGTAAGGAAATGGTGAACATCAACAGGGCTGCCACGTTCAGCTGTGCAGTGTGTTCACTGCACAAGAACACCCACTGGGGGGAAAACTGGGGCCCAAGTCCCGTCCACTGTCTGCTCACCAAGTCACACAGCCTAGCACAGGTTACACTGGCCTGGGGCTGTGGGGGAGGGTGTTCTTTTTCTAGCTTGCTTCAAGTCTGTGGGCAGGGTGAAAATTAAAAGTAGAATGAAACTGGGCTCAGTGGCTCAGCCTGTCATCCCGCGCCTTTGGGAGGCTGAGGTGAGTGGATTGCCTGAGCCCGCGGGTTCGAGACCCGCGTGGGCAGCGAGACCTCATACAATAAATCAAAAATCAGCCGGGCGTGGTAGCACGTGCCTGTAATTCCAGCTACTCGGAAGGCTGAGGCGGAAGGTTTGCCGGAGTCCAGCAGGTCGAGGCTGCGGTGACCAGGAACGGCCACTGCACTCCAGTCTGGGCGACCGAGTGAGACTCCAACATAAAAAAAAAAAAAAAAATAGAATGAAAGAAAAAAGAGAGAAACAAAGCTAATAACAAAGGGCGAGCAGGTTCTTAGGATAGAAACATTGGCACAGTGGCTCACGCCTGTAATTCTAACACTTTGGAAGGCTGAGGCGGGAGGATTGCTGGAGCCCAGGAGTTTAGACCAGCCTTGGCAACATAGTGAGAACTTGTCTCTATAAAAAGTAAAAAAAATTAGTCAAGCGTGGTGGCATGCACCTGTAGTCCCAGCTACTTGGGAGGGTGAGTCAGAAGGACCACCGGATCCCAGGAGGTCAAGGCTCTGGTGAACCATGATCGTGCGCTCCAGCCTGGGTGACAGAGTGAGACCCTGACTCAGAAAAACAGAAAAGACCCCGAGCATAGATGTGTTCAAATCTTGACTAACATGTGCTTCCCCAGGAAAAAGAGCCCAAAGCTACTTCCAAGACAAGCAACTCTGGGCTGAAACAAAGGAGAAGGGACCCATTATGGCTCCTTGGGGAAGGACAAGGAGGTTTTCCAGGAACACAGGCCACACCCACAGTCCTGCGGTCTCACCCCTGCCCCACTGCACCTGGAGAGGCCAATCAGGTAAGGCAGTAAAGACAGCCCCCTCTCCCCCGCCCATGCCAAGTCATCCCACTGGTTGACTGGCCACACTGTACCTGGGCACTGGCCCCACCTCACCCCGCCCATGTTCCCTGGGGAGCCTGGAACACCTTGCTGCCTGGATATTTCCCTCTGCACAGTCCTGTTTCTGACTCTAACATGAATTCTGCGGGGGAAACGAATTGGAAATGGGTGATGTAATGCTACAAGACTCTCGGGTCCGAGACGCAGAAATGGTGGCAACCCCTAACCCTCTCCTGCCTTGACTCGACTTACTGGCTTCCTGACACTTGGCGAAAACCATGACAAAGTGCTTTGGCTTTGGGGTCTCGGAGTCAACGCTGCAGCCTGCATTTCACCGTAGCTGACTGACATTGTATTGACATATTGATAACTCAGAGCTATTCAAGAATTTAACTCACCGGTGGGACTAGAAAAGGACTGTGACCTCTACTTACTGACGCAAGCGACTCAGATTAAGAGCTTTAGGAATATTTTGTTTTGTTTAGCATGAGTCATGCTTGGCAGTAACCATTACCATAAACCAAATGAATTTGACCTCAGGCCCCCATTTTGTAAGATCCATGTTATATTAGCAAATGAAATCAACCAAACCTACAAATTCTACCATTATGTAAGAAAGGGATTGGCAGTAGTGAGAAACTGCTAGGGAGGGAAGGTGTGGACACACTTCATCAATAAGGGACCTGATCTCAAACCAGGTGATGTGGGGACCAAAGTGAGGCCCAAACTTTAAATGTACAATGACCATTTGTATACCTAACCCTGAATTGTACCCCACATCTTTAAAGTAAAAATTAAAAGATAAATCACTAAAACTCGAATTTTTTTAAAAATCTACCATTAACTCAGCAGCTGTTTGAGGAAGGGGACATATTCCCTTCCCTCACCCCACTGGGGACTGTGCCTGACTTTTGGGTAAGCTGCCTACTTCCCGGGAGCAGGGGATCAGGGAGGTTCTCACACAGGCTACCTGCCTGGAGCCTGTCCCAGAGCCTGGTCTCCCGATTCCTTGGGGTCTTTGGACCACCCAGCCATCTCCCTCTGTGTGGGGACGCCTGCCAACTCTCAAAGGTCCAGGACCAGTCACCCCGGCTCAATGAGAGCCTTTTAACTTCTTCAGGTATTCTTTTAACATCTCCAAATTTGTTCATTTATAAACTGGGAATAATAGGCAGGGTGTGGGGGCGCCGGCACTGTGGCTCAAGCCTGTAATTTCAGCACTTTGGGAAGTCAAGGTGAGAAGATTTCCTGAGCTCAGGGGTTTGAGACCAGCCTGGGCAACTTGGTGAGATCTCGTCTCTACAATAAATCAAAAGATAAGCCGGGCGTGGTAGCACGCGCCTGTAGCTCCAGCTACTTGGAAGCTGAGGTGGAAGGATTGCCTGAGCCCAACAGGCCGAGGCTGTGGTGGCCGTGGGCGTGTCACTGCACTCCAGCCTGGGTGACAGAGTGAGCCCCCAACCCAAAAAAACAAAAGCAATAGGCCAGGTGTAGTGGCTCATGCCTATAATCCCAGCACTTAGGGAGACCAAGGTTTGAGGCCAGCCTAGGCAACATAGCAAGACCTCATCTCTACAAAAAAATATTTAAAAAATTAGCCAGGTGTGGTGGTATGCACCCGTCATGCCAACTACTCAGGAGGCTGAGACAGAAGGAGCGCCTGAGCCCAGGGCATCGAATCTGTGGTGAGCTGTGATTGTACCACTGCACTTCGACCTGGGTGAGACCCCGACTCAATAAATAAATAAATAATAAAATGGGAATAATATCCTCTACCTCATCAAATTGTTCAGAGGCTTAGAAAACATGTGCCAAGCCCTTAAAGTACCTGGTATATAAAGAGACCCTCAAATAATTATAAGCATTGTTAGTCTTAGGAGAAACAGAAGAGTAGAACGTGGGGGTTACTAGTCTGGGTCTTCCCCTTGGCACCCCTTCCCTGGGTTAGCAAGAATCCCAGAAAGAAAAGCAGAAAGCCAACATCTTCTGGCTATATCCCACCTGCTGCCCAGGGGTTACAGCCTGCGTCTTGTGGGCAGTAAAGGCCACTTTGTATTCTCATCACTGTGAGGCTGGAGACTGAACACACCCTAGAGAGAGGTTTCTAGCTCTTGACCTGGTTAAGCAGGTGTCTCCTGTAATGGTATAACTTCATCAATAATAAAAGGTAGTGTATACAGAGAGGGCAGAAGGCATAAGGCCACCCTTTTTTTTCATCTGCCCCTAAGAGAGGACAGGAAGTGACCTTTAAGAAGATACGATTTGACAGCAACACAAATAAAACATTAAGAAAAGGATAATAGTTAGACTCCTGTCCAAACCATCATGCTGTGTCACATATCAGAGAGAGAAACCCAAGCTGCCGGGCTTACCCAGCAGAGGAGAAACAATGTGAGCACCTGGTGCAAAGGAAACAGAGGAAACTGCAGATCCAGTGTTGTCGTTACCTCTGAAGATTGAGCTTTAAGACCTTGGAGTCAGGGCTGGGCTTGGTGGCTGAGCCTGTAATCCCAGCACTTCGGAAGGTTGAGGCGAGTGGGTTGCCTGAGCCCGTGGGTTCGAGACCCGCCTGGGCAACTTGGCGAGACCTCGTCTCTACAATAAATCAAAAATTAGCCCGGGCGTGTAGCGCGTGCCTGTAGTTCAGCTACT
>NW_007251111.1:485418-534986 GCF_000164805.1 Carlito syrichta | reverse complement strand
CAACACACACACACACACACACACACACACACACACACACACACACACACACACAGACCTTGGAGTCAGAACAGACACTCATCTCTCAAGGCTTAAGAAAAGGAAATCGGCCGGGCTCAGTGGATCAGCCTGTAATCCCAGTGCTTTGGGAGGCCGAGGTGAGTGGATTGCCTGAGCCGGCGGGTTCAAGATCTGCCTGGGCAACTTGGCGAGACCTCATCTCTACAATAAACCAAAAAATGAGCCGGGCATGGTGGCGCGCGTCTGTAGTTCCGGCTACTCGGAAGGCTGAGGCGGAAGGATTGCCGGAGCCCAGCAGGAGAGGCTGCGGTGGCCGGGAGCGGCCACTGCACTCCAGTCTGGGCGACAGAGTGAGACTCCAACTCAAAAAAAAAAAGAAAAGGAAATCCTGGAAGAGGCGCCCTGCCCCTCAGTGGGTCTTACACCTCCATCCCTAAGCAAACGTAAATGCCCACTGTTATTGCCACTGGTGAGATACTCCAGTAGACTCGCTCAGGTTTTCATCCCCGCAGACAATCAAACATGCGGGATGTTTCTGAGGCTGGAGTGACATGCGTGTGAAATGGTGAGTGGGCCATTTCACACAGGCTCATTTGGAGAAATGGGGCAGGTTGGTAGTAACTTGGGTTGAGGAACCCAGATTCGCAGAGTTAGGGAGATAGGTTATACTGCTCCAACACCAAAGAACCTCATTCCAGCCTGGCGCAGTGGCTCAAGTCTGTAATCTCAGCACTTTAGGAGGTCAAGACGAGAGGATTGCCTGAGACCAGGGGTTCAAGACCAGCCTGAGCAATTTGGTGAGACCTTGTCTCTACAATAAATCAGAAAATTAGCCAGGTGTGGTGGTGTGCACCTGTAGTTCCAGATACTTGGAAGGCTGAAACACAAGGATCGCCTGAGCCCAGCAGATTGAGGTTGCAGTAGCCTTGAGTGTGCCACTGCACTCCAGCCTGAGCGACAGAGTGAGACTCCAACTCAAAAAAGAAAAAAAAAGAACCTCTGCAGTTCAAATAGCCACAGCAATCCATATAATGCATGGGAAATATCCTCCTGTGCTTGACATCATAGTGTATGGAATACTCTTGAGACACCAAGGGGTGATTTGAAAATATACACTCCAGCTGGGCTCGGTGGATCAGCCTGTAATCCTGAGCCTTGGGAGGCTGAGGTGAGTGGATTGCCTGAGCCCGCGGGTTCGAGACCCTCCTGGGCAACTTGGCGAGACCTCATCTCTACACTAAATCAAAAAATGAACTGGGCGTGGTAGTGCACGCCTGTAGTTCTAGCTTCTTGGAAGGCTGAAGCGGAAGGATCACCAGAGCCCAGCAGGTCGAGGCTGCGGTGGCCGGGAGCGGCTTCTGCACTCCAGTCTAGGCGACAGAGTGAGAGTCCAACTTAAAAAAAAGAAAAGAAAAGAAAATATACACTCAGAAAGTAAGGATTAGAAGCCAGAGTATAAAGGCCAAAGACACAGAGGGAAGGGTTTACATACTAAATAAGGCTGGGCGTGGTGGCTCCCGCCTGTAATCTCAGCACTCTGGGAGGCCAAGGTGAGAGGATTGCTTGAGCCCAGGAGTTCAAGACCTGCCTGGGCTACATAGCAACTCGTCTGAACAAAAAGATCAAAAAATCATTCCGGTGTGTTGGTGTGTTCCTGTAGTCCCAACTACTCAGGAGGTGGGGGAGGAAGGATCCCCTGAGCCCATGAGGTTGAGACTTCAGTGAGCCACGATCGTGCACTGGGCAACAGAGTGAGACCCCAACTCAACAACCACAAAAAGAATGCTAAATGACGCTCTTGCCTATAGCTTGCTTCCAGAAGGAGTGGCCCACGCAGTAATTTCTGCACAAAATTGCAATGCCCTGATCTCTGAGTTGAGTCCCCCCACTCTGCCCTTAATTAGTGTTCATGAGAATCAGGGCTCCAGCCAAGGGTGAACACAGTGGGCCCAATACGAGAAACACTGAGTATCTCCGAGGAGGCTCTGTACAAACACTGCTGCTGCAACTGTCAGGAGTCTGCCAATCCAAGTGACAGAACCCAGCTCAAAGGAGCACAAGGAAAACAAGAAACTCATCTGCACCAGAGAAGAGACAGATCCAGGGGCTCAAACATCACCTTTAAGCTTGCCCTGAGCTTTCCATCTCTCTGCTCTTCCCCTTTGCACACTGGCTTCATTTTCTCCAGATGATGACAGCTCCCTCTGTGCCACTCACTGTACCAATGGAGAAGAAGCTCCACTATCCTTAGAGCTTATTCATTAAGAGGGAGGCAAAGCCGGTGCCTGTAGCACATTTTGATTGGCTGTGCTTGAGTCGTGTGTCTAATTCTCTGCCAATCATTGTACCAAAGGCTAGAGGGCTACTCTGATTGGCCTCTAGCCTTTGGCACAATGATTGGCAGAGAATTAGACACAAGACTCAAGCACAATGACTGGGCTGAGGGGGGAGATGATGTCATCCCCACCTGAATCCCCAAAGGAAAGTACAGATAAATTCCCAGAAGTAGGAGGTACTCAGGGCAGGAGGGAAAAAAAAAAACCAAAATAGAACTCCATTTTTAAGGGGGGTAAATTGGTACAGCTAGATCCTCTCTCTGCTAGGATAAAATTCTAGATATTCAGCTGGGCGGTGGCTCATGCCTGTAATCCCAGCACTTTGGGTGGCCAAGTCTGGGTTTGGGTTCAAGGCCAGCCTGGGCAACATAGCAAGACCTCATCTCTACAATAAATCGAAAAATTAGCCAGACATGGTGGCGCGTGCCTGTGGTTCCAGCTACTTGGGAGGCTGAAGCGGAAGGATTGCCTGAACCTTATTATAGAGACCTCCAGTGTGCTGCACACCAAGGCCTGAGCTCTCTTAATTACGCTAATCACCACCTCCCTAACAGCTGTTTACAGTACCCACATTATCTTCTTTGCACTTAGGATGGCCTGTTTCTCAACCTTAATCACCATTAACGAAAATAGCCCCCTTCTAATTAAGTCAATCAAATGCCTAGCAGTAGGTAGCGTCTTTGCAGGATTCCTTCTTTCTAATAATATTACCTCTGTAACGATTCCTCAAATAACCATATCCCTGCATCTAAGATGTACGACACTCATGGTTACCATCTTAGGTTTTACAATAGCAATAGAACTTAATACTATTGCATATTACCTCGGATTAAATCGCCCCTCTCAGGCCCACATATTTTCTAACTTAATAGGATCTTTCCAATCACATTTCACCACCTATACCCATCCTTAAATCTTTATACAAGCCAAAATACAGCATCTCTACTTCTAGATCTCACTTGACTTGGAAAAAATTATACCAAAAAAACGTAGCCCAAACTCACAGTGACCGCGAGCACCACGGCACTCCAGCCTGGAACACAGTGAGACTCTGACTCAAAAAAAAAAAAAAAATTCTAGGTATTCAGAAAGAAGGCAAATCTATCGGCTTTAAATTGTAATCCCGAGTGGGCTTGGTGGCTCAGCCTGTAATCCTGCGCCTTGGGAGGCTGAGGTGAGTGGATTGCCTGAGCCTGCGGGTTCGAGACCCGCCTGGGCCACTTGGAGAGACCTCATCTCTACCACAAATAAAAAAATAGCTGGGCGTGGTAGCATGAGCCTGTAGTTCCAGCTCCTTGGAAGGCTGAGGCGGAAGGATCGCCAGAGCCCAGTAGGTCGAGGCTGCGGTGGCCGCTGCACTCCAGTCTGGGCGACAGAGTGAGACTCCAACTCAAAAAAAAAAAAAAAAAAAAGGAATCCTGTTTCCATGACGAGCAATGAACTACTGAGCCCTCTCCCCACCACCTTGGTAGCACCGGAACCCAGCAATGTTGAGAGGATGGGCTTCTGTGTCATTCAGGGATGGCTTGCAGGTAACTTGGGCATGTCTCTTCCTTACATCCATAAAGAGCCAAAGTCAAAAAATAACATGGGCCAGGTGGCAGTGGCTCATGCCTGTCATCCCAGCACTTGGGGAGGCCGAGGTGAGAGAATTGTTGAGCCCTGGAGTTCAAGACCATCCTGGACAACTTAGCAAAATCTCCTCTCTAAAAAAAGAAAAAAAAAAATAGTAGCTCCAAACGGCCTATCTTCCTGACGAGGGCCTTCTGCTCTGCGGGAACTAGTACATTCCTGGCCCCTGAGCCTACAGGCTTTTTCTTCTCCTGGAGAGTTGAGCAGTGTCTGTTTACCAAACAGGCCCATGGAAGCAGTCCATTCCTTCCAGGACCAGTACAGCCCCAGGCACCAAACAGGTCACTGATCAATGTTTGTGGAGACTCCTGCCCAGCAGGTGAAAGTAAATGCTCTGCGAAGGACTTGGAAGAAAAGTGACCTGGCCTCTGTTGTTTTTTTCCTTCAACAGGGAAAACTCCTTAAAGAGCGTTCCAGAAGACACATGTAAACAGAGACAAGACAGCCACAGTCCACGCACACCTGTTTCCCCCTGAGTTGGTAGCTGTTAAGTATTTGATAACGCCTTTCCTGCAGAAAAGCATTCCCAGCCCGAAGGAAGACGGCTCGTCTATTTGCTGAGTGCGGTCGGTGGCTGCCAGGGCTTCAGGAGATACCAGCCTGTCGCAGCAGGGAATAAGCTCCGGCTTTGGCAGGTCTCTCCTACTACCTCTCCCCATGATGCTGTAATGGAAAACGGTCCACAAGACTGTTTCCTACTGTGTTGTAAATGTCCATCACGGGCCAGCCCGGGTAAGTCCAGAAACAAATTTATATTGTGCTGTTACGGCTGAACTGTGTCCCCAAATGTGTGTTGAAATCCCAAACCCGGGTGCCTGAGAATATGACTACAGGTGTACCTCAGAGATTGTGGGGTTGGCTTCAGACCACTGCAGTGAATCTAACATCACAATTAAGCGAGTCACAACAATTTTCTTGTTTTTCAGTGCGTATAAAAGTTATATTTAACCAGGCACATTGGCTTCTATGCCCGTAATCCCGGGAAGCCGAGCTGAAAGGATCACTTGAGCCTGGGAGTTCGAGACCAGTCCGGGCATCATAGCCAGACCTTGTCTCTACAGAAAAAAATTTCAAAAAATTAGCCAGGCAGGGTGGCACACACTTGTAGTCCCAGCTACTCAGGAGGCTTAGGTGGGAGGATTGCCTGAGCCCAGAAGGTCAAGGCTGCAAGTGAGCCATAATTGTGCTACTGCACTCCAGCCTGGGCAACAGAATGAAACTCCGACTCAAAAAGAAAAAAAGCTATGTTTACGGTATGCTGTAGTCTATCAAGTGTGCAATAGCATTATGTCTAAAGAGAATACTTACTTTAATTAAAAGATACTTTATTGCTAAAAAAATGCTAGTGATCATCTGAGCCTTCAGTGAATAGTAATATTTTGCTGGTGGGGGATCTTGCCTCCATGTTGATGGTTGCTGACAGATCAGGGGGGTGACTGCCGAGGTTGGGGTGGCTGTGGCAATTTCTTAAAATAAGACAATGAAGTTTGCCGCATGGACTAACTTTTCCTTTCACAAAAGATTTCTCTGTAGGATGAGATGCTGTTTGATAGCATTTTACCCACAGTAGAGCTGCTTTCAAAACTGGACTCAATCCCCTCAAGCCCTGCCACTGAGTTAAGTTTATGTAATATTCTAAATCTTTGTTGTCTTTTTAACAGTGTCCACTGCATCTTCACCAGAAGTAGATTCCATCCCAAGAAACTCTTTCTGCTTATCTATAAGAAGCAACGCTTCATCCTTTCAGGTTTGATCATGAGATTGCAGCAGTTCCAAATGTTGACCTAAAGGAAAGGATGGAAGCAGAACTGGTGAAAGTAGACAGCTTATTTGGGCCAAGTTTGAGGACTGCACTACGGAAGCAAAGATCAAATTGCCCTGAATATACGCTTCCGACTAGCAGCAGTTACAAATGGTTTTTTTTTTTTCTGGAGTCGGAGTTTTACTCTGTTGCCCAGGCTGGAGGGCAGTGGCACACTCACGGCCACCGCAGCCTCGACCTGCTGGGCTCAGGCGATCCCTCCGCCTCAGCCTTCCAAGTAGCCGGGACCACAGGCGTGTGCCACCATGCCCAGCTAATTTTTGATCTATTGTAGAGACGAGGTCCCACCGAGTTGCCCAGTCTGGACTCGTACCCCTGGACTCAGGCAATCCTCTTACCTCAGCCTCCCAAAGTGCTGGGATTACAGATTTGAGCCACCAAGCCTGGCCTTCATGGATTTTTTTCAATAAAATTTCTACTGAGTATGGCTGCCTCACCTGCATCACCTTCCACCTCTTCCGCCTCTGCCACCTGTGAGACAGCAAGACCACCCCCTCCCCTTCCTCCTCTTCCCTAGCCTACTCAACTTGAGGACAGCAAGTATGAAGAAAAGTATGATGATATATTTCCTCTTCCTTGTGGTCTTCTTAACATTTGCTTTTCTTTAGCTTACTTTATTGTAAGAAGACGGTACATAAGGTTGGGTGCAGTGGTTCATACCTGCAATCCCAGCACTTTGGGAGGCGGAGGCAAGAGGATGGCCTGAGTCCAGGGGTTTGAGACCAGCTTGGGCAACTTGGCGAGACCTTGTCTTCATAATAAATTTTAAAACTTAGCCCAGCATGGTGGCATGTACCTGTAGATCCAGCTACTAGGGAGGCTGAGGCAGAAGGATCCCCTGAGCCCAGTAGGTCGAGACTGTGGTGGCCGTGAGCATGTCACTATACTCCAGTCTGAGTGTGACAGAATGAGGCTCCAACTAAAAGGGGAAAAAAAAAGAATACAGTACATAATACATATAACATACAAAATATGTGTTCATTGACTTTTTATTGTCAGTAAAGCTTTGGGTCAACAGTAGGCTGTTAGCAGTTAAGTTCTGAAGAAATCCAAAGTTGTTACACAAATTTCTTTTTTTTGAGTCGGGGTCTTACTCTGTCACCCAGGCTGGAATGCAATGGCATGCTCACATCCAATGCTGCCTCGACCTGCTAGGCTCAGATGATCCTTCCACCTCAGCCTTCCAAGTAGCTGGAATCAGGTGAGCACCACCACACACGGCTAATTTTTTGATTCATCATGGAGATGAGGTCTCTCTCACTAAGTTGCCCAGGCTGGTCTTGAACCCCTGGGCCCAGGCAATTCCCTTGTCTCTGCCTCCCAAATTGCTGGGATGACAGGCATGAACAGCCACACTCAGCTAATTATACACAAATTTCAACTTCTTGGGTGTAAGCCCTGCACTGTTCTAGGATCAACTGTATTCAGTAAACCATGCTATAAACAGATGTGCTATCATCCAGGCTTTGTTGTTCCATTTTTAGAGCACGGACCAAGTAGACCTCACATCATTCTCAAAGGCCCTAGGATTTTGGGAATGGCAAATGAGCATTGGCTTCACCTTCAAGTCGCCATCTGCATTTGCCCCTATCAAGAAAGTCAGTTTGTCCTTTGAAGCTCTGAAGCCAAGCATTGACTGCTCCCTGGCTGTGCAGGTTCCGGATGGCGTCTTCTTTCAGATATAAGGTGGTTTCATTAATACTGAGTGTTCAGTGTAGCCATCTTCATTAATGATCTCAGCTAGACCTTCTGGATCACTTGCTGTGGCTTCTCTGCCAGCATTTGCTGCTTCACCTTGCACTTTATGTTACAGAGATGGCTCCTTTCCTTAAACCTCATGAACCAACCTCTGCTAGCTTCTGACTTCTCTTTTTTTTTTTTTTTTTTTGAGTTGGAGTCTCACTCTGTCACCCAAACTGGAGTGCAGTGGCCGCTCCCGGCCACCGCAACCTCGACCTGCTGGGCTCCGGCGATCCTTCCGCTTGAGCCTTCCAAGTAGCTGGAACTACAGGCGCACGCTACCACGCCCAGCTAATTTTTGATTTATTGTAGAGATGAGGTCTCACTGCCCAGGCGGGTCTCGAACCCGCGGGCTCAGGCAATCCTCTCACCTCAGCCTCCCAAAGGCGCGGGATGACAGGCCGAGCCACCGAGCCCGGCTGCTTCCGACTTTTCTTCTACAGCTTCCTCATCTCTCTTGGCCTTCATAGAATGGAAGAGAGGGAAGGCCTTGCTCTGGATTAGGCTTTGGCTAAAGGGAATGTTGTGGCTGCTTTGATCTTCTATCCAGACCACTTAAACGTTCTCCAAATCAGCAAGAAGGCTGCTTTGCTTTCTTTTCATTCATTCGTGTGTCCACCAAAGTTGGACTTTAAATTTCCTTCAAGAACTTTTCCTTTGCATTCACAGCTTGGCTAAATGTTTGGCACAGAAAGCCTAGCTTTCAGCCTGTCTTGCTTTCAATGTACCTCCCTCACTAAGATGAATTGTTTTTAGCTTGGGATGTAAAGCGAACGATGTGTGACTCTTCCTTGTGCTTGAACACTTACCGGTCATATGAGGGTTATTAATTGGCCTAATTTCAATATCGTCGAGTCTCAGGGAATAGGGAGGTCAAAGGAGAGGGAGAGAGAGGGGGAATGGCCATCTGGTGAACACCCAGAGCACACACGTTTTTTTGTTTTTATTTTCTGGGTCAGAGTTTCACTCTATCACCTAGGCTAGAGTGCAGTGGCATGCTCGGGGGCCACCGCAGCCTCATCCTGCTAGGCTTAGGTGATCCTTCCAAGGAGCTGGAACCACAGGTGTATGCCACCATGCCCGGCTAATTTTTTTATTTATTGTAGAGACAGGTCTCACCAAATTGCCAAGACTGGTCTTGAACCCCTGGGTTTAGGCCATCCTCTCATCTCTACCTCTCAAAATGCTGGGATTACAGGCATGAGCCACTGTGCCCGGCCTGTGTCTATTGATTAAAGTTCACCATCTTATATGGTGTGGTTCAGGGTGCCCCAAAACAATTACATCAAAAAGTGACACATCAGGCCGGGCTTGGTGGCTCAGCCTGTAATCCTGCGCTTTGGGAGGCTGAGATGAGTAGATTGCCTGAGCCCGCGGGTTCGAGACCCGCCTGGGCAACTTGGTGAGACCTCATCTCTACAATAAATCAAAAAATTAGCCGGGCGTGGTAGCGCACGCCTGTAGTTCCAGCTACTTGGAAGGCTGAGGCGGAAGGATCACCAGAGCCCAGCAGGTTGAGGCTGCGGTGGCCAGGAGCACTGCACTCCAGTCTGGGCGACAGAGTGAGACTCCAACTCAAAAAAAAAAAATTTTTTTCTTGTAGAGATGAGGTCTCGCTATGTTGCCCAGGCTTGTTGCAAACTCCTGGGCTCAATCAGTTCACCACCTGGGCCTCCCAAAGTGCTGGCATTACAGGTGTGAGCCACTGCTCCCAGCCCTAGTTTCCTTTTCTTATAAAAACTTCAGTTATATAGATCAGGGCCTACCTAATGGCCTCATTTTAACTTAATTGCTTCTTTAAAAACTCTCCAAATACAGACATATTTGTTTTTATTTTGCTTCACTTTATTGCACATTGCAGAAATTCTGTTTTTCATAAACTGAAGGTTAGTGGCAAACTTGCCAGGCAGGTCTCGAACCCACGGGCTCAGGCAATCCACTCACCTCAGCCTCCCAAAGGCGCGGGATTACAGGCTGAGCCACCGAGCCGGCAAGAAAAATTTTTAAATAGCACTATGAAAGGTGGAGACGAGAATATCGTCTGAGTCCAAGGATTTGAGACAAGTCTGAGCAACTTGGTGAGACCTCATCTCTACAATAATAATAAAAAATAATTTAAAAAAAAAGCTGGGTGTGGTGGTACATGCCTGTAGTTCAAGCTACTTGGAAGGCTGAGGGGAAAAGATGGCCTGAGCTGAGCAGGTAGAGGCCTCAGGGGCCGTGAGTGTGCCACTGTACTCCAGCCTGGGCAATAGAGTGGGACTGTGACTGAAAACAAACAAACAAACAAACAAACAAGCCAGGCGTGGTGGCAAAAATTAGCCAGGCAGGGAGGTGCACGCCTGTATTCTCAGCTACTCAGGAGGCTGAGATGGGAAGATCGCTTGCTCCCAGGAGATCAAGGTTGTCGTGAGCCACGATCATGACACTGCACTCCAGCGTGGGTGACAGAGCGAGACCTTGACTGAAAAAAAAGAAAGAGAAAATGCACATCGAGAAAAAACCACGTGAAAACAGAGAGGTAGTATCCATTTATGAACCAAGGAGAGAGGACCCAGAAGACACCAACTCTGCTGACATCTCAGTCTCAGACTCCGAGCTTCCAGAATGGTGAGAAAGTACATCTTTGTTGTCTAAACCACCTCGTCTGTGAAATTTTATTATGGCAACCCTAGCAGACTGGTACCTGTGCTTTACAATTTACAAAGCTTTTTCTCATAAGTTCACTGAGTTGTCACAAAAATTCACTTGAGTAGAATATTGTCCCCATTTTATTGATGAGGAAGCTGAGACTAACTAGCTAGTAGCCTGCAGTCGTGCTGTTCATGACTGGCCAAGCCTTGGCCAATCCAGACTTTCTAACTCCAGATCCCCAAGTTCTCTCCAATGGACTCTGCTTCTGACTTGCAAAATGCTCAGCTCCACTGCTCCCATGTTTTTCTGTCTCTCAAAAAGAGTCGGGTCTCACTCTTTTAGCCAGGCTGAAGAGCAGTGGCACAATCATGGCTTACTGCAGCTTCAACTTCCAAGTTGAACTTCCAAGTTGAAGCTGCAGTAAGCCATGATTGTGCCACTGCCTCACAAGAAGCTATGATTGTGCCTCACAAGAAGCTATGATTGAGCCATGATTGTGCCTCAGCCTCACAAGAAGCTGGAGCTACAAGCCGGCGCCATCAAACCTGGCTATTATTTTTTTTTTTTTTTTTTTTTGAGAAAGCAGAATTTATTGAGAGGAGAAAAAAGCTCCCACAGTGGGAGGGGACCAGAATGGGTTGCCCTAAATTTTTATTCTTGTAGAGACAGGTCTTGCTATGTTGCCCAGGCTGGTCTCAAACTCCTGGGCTCAAGCAATCCTCCCCCCTGGGCCTCCCAAAGTGCTAAAGTTACAGATTGAGACATCATACCAAGCCTACAATCCCTTAATCTGGAGAGGGGCTGAGTGTGATGCTCAGGTTTACACCAAGGCTTTTGGTGGCAAGAATGCTGTTAAAGTCGCTCCTGAAACTCTGGGGCATTGTTAAGTGATGGTTTCTTATTTTTCCTGCTCACTCAGCCAAATCCAAGAGTCAAGAACTTTCGATCCTCTTTGTGCCTGGAGCAGAACAGTAACTGTCTCCTTTGGGTGAGCCAGCTCTAGGAGATCCTGAAATCCAAATGCGGTGCACCTGAAGAATTCTAAGTTGTTTACAGGCCTTGCCGCCTGGGGCGGGACTGTGGCCCTCAAGGAGCTCCTTTCATCTGTCACCACCTGCAGAGAGGAGAATTGACTAGGGGACCCAGTTCATCTGTGGTTTGCTTTCAACTTAAAACTGCCATGTCTTTTC
Organism: Carlito syrichta; assembly: GCF_000164805.1. Taxonomy (NCBI): domain Eukaryota; kingdom Metazoa; phylum Chordata; class Mammalia; order Primates; family Tarsiidae; genus Carlito; species Carlito syrichta. Next base: position 523,611 of record NW_007251111.1, on the reverse strand, counting down.
CTGAGAATATTGATTGAAAAGTTGATATCAAAATAAGGAATCCGACGAGCAGATTGCGGGGAATAAGTCCCTTTTTCATGAGGAAGGTGAGAAATGCATGGTAAGGTCGTGGGGAAGATTTTAAAATGATTTTCTTAGTGCACAAACATCAGAAATAGATGTCAGAATATGTAAAAGAAAGGGAAGATGATACCCACAATTCTTCTGTCCCACTTTTTCTCTGTTGGTGTTTCTTTTTCTTTTCTTTTTTTTTTTTTTAAGAGTTGGGTCTCTCTTACTCTGTTACCCAAGTTGGCATGCAGTGGCACGATAATGGCTCGGGATCTTCCCGTCTCAGCCTCCCAAGTAGCTGGGACTACAGGCACACACCACCAGGCCTGGCTTACTTTTTGATTTTTGGTAGATACAGGGTCTCGCTATATTGTCCAGGCGGATCTTGAATTTCTGGGCTCAAGCCATCCTCCTACCTCAGCCTCCCAAAGTGCTGGGATAATAGGCATAAGCCATTGTGCCCGGCCTGCTATTTCTTTCTGTCCTTGTTCAGATGCACTTATAGTTTTTACAGTCATACTCATGACAAAAATGAGATTTTCTTTATTTTCACTTGATATTGTAATATACACATTTTTCCAAGTCACCACATTATCTTCATAATTGTATTTTTTAATGGCCCCATAATATTGCTTGAAATGATGGAGCTATCATTCATGCAATCATTCTGCTTTCCTTAGTCATTAAGTTGTTTCCAATTTTTCGCTTCAAGTGATACATCCTCCGCAGACTGCAGAAGAAAAGCAGCAGATTCCTGATTTTTTTTTTGAGTCGGGTTCTCAGTCACCCAGGCTGGAGTGCAGTGGCACCACCATGGCTCATTGTAACTTCGACCTCCTTCCACCTCAGGCTCCCAAATTGCTGGGATTACAGGTGTGAGCCACCACCCTCAGCTTATTATTTTTATTTTTTGTAGAGATTAAATCTCACTATGTTGCCCTGGCTGATCTCAAACTCCTGGGCTCAGGCAATCCTCTTGCCTCCGTCTCCCAAAGTGTTGCGATGACAGGCGTGAGCCGCTGCTCCTGGCCAGATTCCTGACTTAGAAGAGAGTTTTCTGGTGTCGAATAGCAGATCCGTGTTCAGGTGGGTTGTTCAGAAGTCACCCATGGCCGTGGCAACTGATGGAGCAGTTACCATGGCAGAAGGGCTGATGTCCTAGCAGCCTGGGAGCCAGGGAGTGAGGGCAAAGCCGCAAGCATCCATTTTCCCACCCAGTTTTTCCTGCCTCTCGGGAACCCCTGGCAGATGCTTAGCTGGAACCGAGGTGAGAGGCAGCCTGTGATCCTGAAGAGTAAATGCCAGAAGGGTCCCACCTGTGCAGAGCCCACAAGGAGCTACCTGGGGATGCCGTGTGCCTCTGACCCTTGGGTCTGCAAAAGTAAACACCGGGGCACTCTGGGGCCTTACTACCTAGGCCAGGAGCCTGAGCAAAAGAGAAATAGTGTGTTTTGCTCGTGCCTCAAGCTCCAGTGTGGCTAATTTCCAACTCCCCTGCAACTTCTGCCTGAGAGGACAGGCAGTCCCAGCCCAAACAAGGCCTGGGCATAGCCCCCCAGGTCCTCCTGGGGCCAGAAATTCCTCTGGCTTTTAGGACCCCTCCTGCTGGAGCTTCTTGCCTGGCCCCTTCGGGCAAAGCACCCTGTAGATGAGATTTCTAACAGCTTTGGGAGAATGAGCGGGAAGGCAGAGGACTTTCCCGTTGCATTTAAGGTCAGCTCCCTTTGGAGAGAAATCAAAAAGTCACTGCGGGCCAAGTTAATTTATTGCCTCCTGGTCACAGCATCGGTCCCGCCCCTTAGAATGAGTCGAATGTTGGCGTCTGGTGGCCGGGCAGAATCCTGTGGAAGCTTCTCCAGCATTCTCCTCATGGTCAACCTCAAGGTCACTCAGGGCTCCTCTTGACTATAATCATAGAAGAAGCCGACACCGACACAGTATTTATTGCCAGGACTCTGCTAAATGCTTTTCATTCGGTATCTCAAATCATCCTCACAATGAACCGCTAAAGAAAGGATTCTCACAGTCCCCTTTCTATAAATGAGAAGACTAAGAAAGGTCAAGGAACTAACCCAAGACACAGAGCTGGGAGGGGTGCTAGTGAGGCCTCAGGTTCAGGCAGGCTGACTTCAGGGCTCAAGCTCCCTGGGGAGGACACCTTTCTCCTGCCAACCTAGCCACAGCCAAAGTAAAAATAATAATAGCCACCGGGCTCGGTGGCTCAGCCTGTCATCCCGCGCATTTGGGAGGCTGAGGTGAGTGGATGGCCTGAGCCCGCGGGTTCGAGACCCGCCTGGGCAGCGAGACCTCATCTCTACAATCAATCAAAAAATCAGCCGGGCGTGGTAGCGCGTGCCTGTAATTCCGGCTACTCGGAAGGCTGAGGCGGAAGGATCGCCGGAGCCCAGCAGGCGAGGCTGTGGTGGCCGGGAGCGGCCACTGCACTCCAGTCTGGGCGACAGAGTGAGACTCCAACTCAAAAAATATGTATTATAATAATAATAATAATAATAGCCAAACACTTCGAAAAGGCCCAGCTCTTTGCTAGGGTATTTGTTTGCATTCCTCCAACTCTCGAAGGCAAAACTAACCATGAGAGAGGTTGATTCACTTCCCCAAAGTCACACAGTGAGTACAGGAGAGACCGTTTTCCTTTAAAATCAAATTTCTTCTTCTTATAAAGTAAGAGACCATCATTTTTAGCTGAGCATGTGGCCTTCTAGAATTAAGACCACATTCTCCAGACTCTGTTGAAGATAGGTGCGTCCATGGGACTAAATTGGGGCAAAAGCGGTACGTGTGACTCCCTGGACTTGTCAGCTTTTTCTTTCCTCCTTCCTGCTAGTGGAACATAGAAATGACAGCTGGAGCTAGAGGGTGCTGGCCAGAGCCACGATATGACCAAGGCCATCAACCGCAAAGCCACAGCAGGGAGGGAATCCCCGAGAACTCCACAGAGCTGAACCAACTCTGCAGTCCTGAGGTAACCCCCCTCTAACCCTGTCCATGAAAGAAAAATAGATTTTAAGACACTATTGTTTGGGGGATTTTATCATGTACAGTCAAACCTAATTGAAAGGAGGAACCCCTAGCGGAGTACGGTGGCTCAAGTCTATAATCCCAGCACTTTGGGAGGCTGAGGCGAGTGGATTGCCTGAGCCCAGGGGCTTGAGACCAGCCTGGGCAGCTTGGCGAGACCTCATCTCTACAATAAATCAAAAAATTAGTGGGTGTTGTGGCGGGTGCCTGTAATTCCAGCTACTCGGAAGGCTGAGGCGGAAGGATCGCCGGAGCCCAGTGGGTCAGGGCTGCGGGTGCCGGGAGCGGCCACTGCACTCCAGTCTGGGCGACAGGGTGAGACTCCAACTCAAAAAAAAAAGAAAGGAGGAATCCCAAAAAACTTAGAATAAACTTAGTTCACATCTTGCCTCAGCATAGCCATTTTTGCTTAGACTGACACTTTGAATCTTGCACAGGTTAGACATAGATAGATAAATTTCCAAGAGGCAGGTTTTAGGAAGTGTTCAGACATTTTACAGCAGGCCAAGCTGGCAGTCCACCCCAACCCCTCAGCAAATCTCCATCAGAGGCAAGACAAGGTCAGCCCAACTTTTCAATTCATGGTTTACAATAATGATCTCCAAGAAACTTTCAGGTTCCTTGTCGAAGGCGGAAGGTCAAAGATCACCCCTTAGCTGGCAGAAGCCATAGAAATGATAATAAGACCACCTTTTTGCTAAGGAGCTTACGAGCTGGAAACGTGTGACAGGTCTCTTGCAGGAAAAACCCCTCCCCTTATCTCCTCACCACCATGGCAGCAATCATGTGACTAAGTCACTCATCTGCCTGCTGTCCATCACCTGGCATCAGTACCTGCGCTTACCTGCCCCTTCTCGATGATGCGGAGCAGACCACCACCCAACCAACTTAATGACCTTCCCCCACCAAAGGGAAGGATTAGAAGGACGCGACCACGAGTGGCCATTGCCGCCATTGCCTTGCTAAGCTGTGGTGTGGCCATGTGCTCTTTGTTACCTGGCTTTGGCCCCCTCCCCTGCCCTGGGGAGGTGAATCTTCTCTCTCTCTCTTTCTAGCTTAGTTTTTTTTTTTTTTTTTTGAGTAGGAGTCTCACTCCGTCACCCAGACTGGAGTGCAGTGGCACGCTCTCGGCCACCGCAACCTCGACCTGCTGGGCTCCGGCGATCCTTCCGCTTCAGCCTTCCAAGTAGCTGGAATTACAGGCAAGCGCTACCACGCCCGGCTAATTTTTAATTTATTGTAGAGATGAGGTCTTGCCAAGTTGCCCAGGTGGGTCTCGAACCCGCAGGCACAGGCAATCCTCTCATCTCGGCCTCCCAAAGCATTGGGATTACAGGCTGAGCCACAGAGCCCTGCCTAACTTAGTTTTAAAATAAACTATATTTTCTCATCTAACTTCTGTGCAACTCTTTGCATCTTTCTCATAGCACGGGACCGCACACCAGACATCCACACCTCCAGCGGGCCTGACCTAACATTCTGGAGGCCCTGCTGGGAATGTGCCCTACACTAATCCTCATTAGAATAGTGGTGGAACTGGAATTTGAACCAGTGTTATTCCAAAGGCCAAGCATAACCACCTTGACATGGCTGTTTCTGCCTTAAAACACTGCACCCACATTGGCTATCTTCTTATTCCCAATGTCTTCCACTCCCTTCCTTGGGATACTCAGTCTATATTTATCAAGTGCCAGGCTCTGTGCTAGGGAATCAACCAAGAATATAAATATGCATGAGACGTGGTCAGGGCCCTCCAGGAGCTGACCGTCCATCCTGGAAGACAGATGGCTGAACAGATACATAAGCAACAGTGCAATGAGTCCTATAATAGAGACATGAGCCGGTGCTGCCGGAGCGCAGAGGGGAGTGACTCACCGCCCGAGGGTTAGGGAAGGCTTCTGGGAGCGAGTGGCCAAGAAGGAGCTGGCTGTGCCAAATGGCTGTGAGAAAATGTGGTATGTGCTTGGTTCTCAGTCACCGGGACGTGTAAATCAGGCTCCTCCAGTGATTCCCTCTCTTCTAGAAATGCAGCCCACTAGTCCAGGGGCAATGGCCCACACCTGTAATCCGAGGACTTTGGGAGGATTGCTGGAGCCCAGGAGTTGGAGACCAGCCTGGGCAACATAGCAAGACTCTGTCTCCATAAAATATTTAAAAATAACCAGAGGCCAGGCACTGTGACTTACGCCTGTAATCCCAGCACTTTGGGCGGCCAAGGTGAGAGGATTACATAAACCCACAGGTCTGAGACCAGCCTGAGTGACTTGGCGAGACTTCATCTCTACAATAAATCAAAAAATTCGCTGGGCAGGGTGGTGCGTGCCTGTAGTTCCAGCTATTTGGAAATCTGAAGTAGAAGGATCATTTGAGCCCAGCAGGTCGAGGCTGCGGTGGCCGGGAACATGCCACTGCACTTCAACCTGGGAGACAGAGTGAGACTCCAACACCCTCAAAAAAAAGAAAGAAAGAAAAGAAAAAATGCAGCTCACTCTCCTTTTCCCTGGATTTTATACTCTGATTCTGCAGTGCTGAAGACCCCTAAAGCCATCCCCTTGGAAATCCAGATTGCTCTGCTTGCTGAATCCAAGGCTGTGAAGAAAAACGTATGTGGGACCCCCTCAGCCCCCTCCCCGTCACACCAAGAAGAAAATGGAAGCCGGAACCCGGAAGGCCCCTATCACCAGGGCTGGATAAACAGAATCCTGCGCATTGCTGTGAAGGCGGAATGAGTTCGGTCTGTAATTACTCTGCGCTTGGAAATGGTGTTTCCAGTGTGACCTTTCTACCTGCTCTTCTGACGGTGGAGCGGCTGTCACTGCTAATAAAGCCCAGACCTGGCTCTCCCTGATTGGAGCCAATTAGAATTACCCGGAGAGGGCAGCTAGGGCAGCTTCACGGCTAATGAGGGCAGCTGACGTGTTGGCATCGGCGTATTTGCCCAGCGACGCAGAGATGGGAAGGCTCCCCACCCTACCTGCCTCTAAAAACCCCACTCGACTGTTCTGTGGGTGCTGGCTTGAAAACAGGGCAGTAAGATTTGCTGGAGGAAGGGACCATCTCCTGGGGGAATGAAGCCAAGCAACACTTTCCTTACTGAGCATGTATTTATTAAGTAACTACTATGTGCCAGGCCCATGATAATGAATAAGAGACAGGCAGAGGCAAATGGATCATGACATTAATGAAGCTTCAGCTTCGGGGCCTCTCATTAGAAGAGGCCCTAACAGTGTGTTCACATGGTCATGTGTTTTTGTGTGATTTGCCCAGGTCAGCTATTTTAACCACACTCAGTTAAGACGGCTGTCTCTGTCCACGCAGGCGTCCCCTCTGTCACACTCCCCCTCATGATGGCTGACACCGAAGTGTTCACAGGCGTTTTGGAGATCTGGACAAGGAAAAGTTAAGTAGGGAATGCAATTGGGTTTGAGGGGACGTAACATAATCCCCTCCCCACTGCTCTTTTTTTTTTTTTGAGTCAGAGTCTCACTTTGTCACCCAGGCTGGAGTGTAGTGGCACAATCACGGCCCACTGAAACCACAAACTTCTGGGTTTAAGTGATCCTCTGACCTCAGCCTCTCAAGTAACTGGGACTACAGGTGTGGACCACCACACATGACTCACTTTGTGTGTGTGTGTAGAGACATGATCTTGCTATGTTGTCTGGAACTCCTGGACTTAAGCAGTCCTCCTGTCTTCCAAAGTGCTGGGATTATAAGCAGGAGCCACTGTGCCCTGTCTGCAGTCACTCTGGTGTAGTTAAGGTTTTGCTAGGCATCTCAGTGACAGAAACAGCTTCCAGGAATACTCTTACTGCCTGGGGTACCGACTTACCCAGGTTGTGACACTAAGATGCAGAGCCAAAGACAATGTTGGATTTGAGAGTGTTGTGGAACCCAGCTCTGGAAGCGTGTGGGTAGTGGAGGAGAAACAAGTTTTAAGTTGTGCAGAGCCAAAAACTAGTCTCTGGTGAAGATGAAATATGACTTTTTCTTTTATCCCATTTCCTAACTAAGAGGCTTGGGGGGACATGCCTTATACTAACCCAGCAAAACACCTCAACTTCATCTACATATCCGCAAATCTAGAGCCTTTCTGCCCTTTGTCTCAGCAAAACATCTTATCCTGATAAGGACTACATATTACTAGTCAAGAGATCTTTTTTTTTTCTTATTTTTTATTTTATTTATTTATTTTTGAATCGGAGTCTCACTCTTGTCACCCAGGCTGGAGTGCAGTGGCACGCTCACGGCCACCGCAGCCTCGACCTGCTGGGTTCAGACGATCCTTCTGCCTCAGCCTCTCAAAGTGCTGGGATTACAAGTGTAAGCCACCATGCCTGGCCAAAGAACTCTTTAAACCCACCTATGACCTGCAAGTTCCCTCTTGGAAATGCCCCTCCTCCCATGGCTAAACCAATGAGAATCTCACATGTATTGATTTACGGTTTTTACGACTTTTGCTACCCTAAACCACATATAACCAAGCTGCCGTTTGGCCACAGCGGCTACACGTTCTCAGGACGTCCTGAGGATGACTGTACCGGGCTTAGGTCCTCAAGTTTGGCTTGAATAAACCATCTAAAATATTTTACAGAGGCGGCATCGTTTTGCCAACACTGGGAAACGCTTCCCATCATCAGATGTGTAAAATCCTAAGTGCACAATTCTGATACCTCGTCGTGTGTACTAGAGACATACTGGGCAATACAGCAACACAGTGATATGCTCCACTTTTTTTCTTTTTTGATGGAAATTATGCAGGTAAGATTGATTAGAATTCCTGTGTTTGTAGGGTACAAACTGTAGCAGGCCTACATACAAGTGTTAGGTCAGACTCCTAGCAGGGCCTCCGAAATGTTAGGTCAGACCAGATGGTGGGGGTGTCTGCGATCTGGTGCCGCACAAAAGATGCAAAGAATTACACAGAAATTAGATCGGAAGATATAGTTTATTTAGAGAGTGAAGTAGACAGAGAAAGAGAGAGAGAGGCGATTCACCTCCCCAAGGCAGGTGAGGGGCCAAAGCTAGGAAACATGGCAGCCAGAGCTCAAAGAACCACATGGCGTGTTCAGGCTTAGCAAAGCAATGGCAATTGGCTGCTTGAGGCTGAATGCTTTTAACCTTCCCTTTGGCGGGGGGCAGGTTGTTAAGGTGATGGGGTGGTGGTCTGTTTCATGTCATCATGAAGGGGACGTTAAGCGCAGGTACTGACGTCAGGTGATGGATGGGTGGGCCAGTCACATGACTGCTGCCATGTTGATGGGGTCTGTCTGTGTCATGATGGTCACCAAGGGCTGATTAGGTTAACTTGTTCACAAAACAAACAGGGAGGCGTTTGTAAGACAGTTATCCATCGCTACCTCTGAGAAACTGGTTGTTAGAGGGCAAGCTAGGTAATGTTAAGAGAATATGATAGAATTAGGTAGTGTCAAGATAGTTGCTCTTTGGCTGTATTGACTCTATCTTAACCTTATGTCCTTTCAGCAAGAATGTCTTGCCGTGAAAGTCAGAATCTCACTGTTGCCCAGGCTAGAGTGCGGTGGCATGCTCACGGCCACTGCAGCCGTGACCTGCGGGGCTCAGGCGATCCTTCTGCTTCGGCCTTCCAAGAAGCTGGAACTGCAGGCATGCGCCACCATGCCTGGATAATTTTTTGATTTACTGTAGAGATGAGTTCTTGCCAAGTTGCCCAGGCTGGTCCCAAACCCATGGGCTCAGGCAGTCCTCTCACCTCGGTCTCCCAAAGTGCTGGGACTATAGGTACGAGCACCGCACGCGGCCAAGTCCCATGTTCTAATGTATCCCAGCCATCAATAATAAATGCAGTTTTTTATTGTGCCAGAGAACTTAATTCTGCTTCCTTTCTCTCTATAGAAAACATTACAAAATTGTTGCATATGAAGAAATGATAAAAGAAAATTCTTCAGCTAGAACATGTAGAGGAAGAAAGTATTATAACAGTGTGCTAAGTAGTTAATTAATACAAACATTATATTGTTTTTCTATGTTTTGTGATATTTGTGGCATTTTTCCATTTTAAAAGCTTTACAATTTAGGTCGGGTGCAGTGACTCATGCCTGTAATCCCATAACTTTGGGAGGCCAGGAAGAGAGGGTTGCCTGAGTCCAGGAATTTGAGATCAGCCTGGGCAACTTGGTGAGACCTCATCTTTACAATAAATCAAAAAATCAGCTGGGTGTGGTGGGGCACACCTGTAGTCCCAGCTACTTAGAAGGCTGAAATGGAAGGATTGCTTGAGACCAGGAGGTTAAGGCTGCAGTGAGCCATGAGCACGCCACTGTACTCCAGCCTGAGCTACAGAGTAAAATCTCAACTCAAAAAGAAAAGGGTTTATAATTTGCTGTCATCCCTTTTCTCAATCTATAGAAAGGCCCACTTTCCTATCTAATTTTGCTTTCCTAATTAGTTATATATTGATTTATTGTAGAGATAAGGTCTTGCCAAGTTGCCCAGGCAATTAATATATAAAAAATATATATGTATATTTTTTGAGTCAGAGTCTTACAATCAGTCAGGCAGGAGTGCAGCAGCACGCTCCCGGCCACCACAGCCTCAACCTGCTGGGCGATCCTTCCACCTCAGCCTTCCAATTAGCTGGAACCACAGGCATGCGTCACCATGCCTGGCTAATTTTTTGATTTATTGTAGAGACAATGTCTTACCAAGTTGCTCAGGCTGGTCTCAAACCCCTGGACTCTGGCAATCCTCTCACCTCCGCCTCCCAAAGTGCTGTAATTCTGTATTTTTCTTTTTCTTTTTTTTTGAGTCAGAGTCTCACTCTGTCGCCCAGACTGGAGTGCAGTGGCCGCTCCCGGTCACCGCAGCCTCGACCCGCTGGGCTCCGGTGATCCTTCTGCCTCAGCCTTCCGAGGAGCTGGAACTACGGTGCGCGCTCCCACGCCCGGCTAATTTTTTGATTTAGTGTAGAGGTGAGGTCTCGCCACGTTGCCCGGGCAGGTCTCGAACCCGCGGGCTCAGGCCATCCACTCACCTCAGCCTCCCAAAGCGCGGGATCACAGGCTGAGCCACCGAGCCCGGCTTGTATTTTTCTTAAAGAGAGCCCTCCAAGTGCGCAAGCTTCAGGCTACACAAAACCCGGGCCCCCTGGAACACATGGTCCTTCGTTCCCTGTTGTGTTCCCATGGACGAACCCTACTGCCTCCCTCCCCTCACCACACACGTGGCCACTGCCCGCCGCATGTCCCACTCAGAGCTAGGGAGGGCCACGCAAAAGTGGATGAAACAGACCTGGGTCCTTCCTAAGAGGAGAGGGGGAGGCAGACACCAATAACCACACCACACAGAGTACTGTGAGAGAAAGAAGAGGGCCTCTTGCAGGAAAGGATGTTTTAGCTGAGGCTCGAAGGATACGTGAGAGTTAGCCGGATGAAGCGTAAAAGGAAGAACGTGTCAAGCAGAAAGAAAAGCATTAGCAAAGGCCCTGCCGTGGGAAGGCCTTGATGTGTTACAGGTATGCGTAAAGATCTATTGAATTAACTGTTATTATTTTTTTTTGGAGTCAGAGTCTCCCTCTGTTGCCCAGGCTGGAGTGCCGTGCCATGTTCCCGGCCACTGCAGCCTCAACCTGCTGGGCTCAGGCGATCTTTCTGCCTCAGCCTTCTAAGTAGCTGGAACTATAGGCGTGCACCACCACACCCAGCTAATTTTTGATTTATGATAGAGATGAGGTCTCGCCAAATTGCCAGGCTGGTCTCCAACCCCTGGGCTCAGGCAATCCTCTCGCCTCTGCCTCCCATCATGCTGGGATTACAGGCGTGAGCCTCTGTGCCCTGCTGAATTAATATTTTTTAAATTATGATTTGAGTAGAGTCAGAGTGCTATGGGAGCATGTAAGAGGGGCAATGATGGTTGCCAAGGGCAACCAGCAACAAAGGATGAGAAAGAGTTAGATTAGAACCGACTTCCTAACTTTCAAGGGGAGAAATAGAATATGCAAAGGCCCTGGGATCAGAGAGTGATCAGAGAGCAGCTCTGTATGACTGGACCATCATGGGCCAGGTTTGGTGAGGAGGGCTTGTTGAGGATAGGTTAAGAGTGGAAAGGGCCGGGCTCAGTGGCTCAGCCTGTAATCCCGCGCCTTGGGAGGCTGAGGTGAATGGACTGCCTGAGCCCGTGGGTTCGAGACCCGCCCGGCCAACTTGGTGAGCCCTCATCTCTACAATAAATAAAAAAAAAAAAATTAGCCGGGCGTGGTAGTACGCGCCTGTAATTCCAGCTACTTGAAAGGCTGAGGCGTAAGGATCTCCGGAGCCCAGCAGTTCGAGGCTGCGGTGGCTGGGAGCGGCCACTGCACTCCAGGCTGGGTGACAGAGCGAGACTCCAACTCAGAAAAAGAAAGAGTGGAAAGGGAAGTGAATTGGGGTAGAACTAGCAAGAAACAAAGCTGGAAATGTAAACCAAGACCAGGCCGTAAAAGGCCCTATAAGCCATGTAAGATGTTTGGACGTTATGTTGGATGCTATGGCAAGGTGGTATTTGGGAAGAAAATGAGATGCTGAGACCACCACGTTGGACAGATCTGGAGGCATGGTCAAGAGAGGACCAGGGCTGAGCCAGGCACAGAGGCCCAGGCCTGTAATCCCAGCCCTTTGGGAAGCCAAGGTGCGAGGATCACTTGAGTCCAGGAGTTGGAGACCCGCCTAGGCAACATAGTGAGACCTCATCGCTACAAAAAAAATCAAAAGATTATCCAGGTGTGGTGGCGTGTGTCTGTAGTCCCAGCCACTCGGGAGGCTGAGGTAGGAGGATCACCTGAGCCCAGGAGGTCATGGCTGCAGTGAGCCGGGATCGTGCCACTGCACTCCTGCCTGGGTGAGAGAGTGAGACCCTGATTCAAAAAAAAAAAAGGGGGGCAGAATGCAGGTTCAAGGGAGGAGGCTCAGTCAGGGAGTCAGAGAAATGCAAGCAAGAGAAGGTGGTGGCCAGAGGTAGTGGCTTGAGGAAAAAGAGGTAGACACATCCAGGGAGGAGCACTGCGTGCTTATGCAGGGGAGTGGACAAGATAAAACAGTCCCATCGGGCAGGTGCCAGGCTGGCTTATAGTTCCTCTTCCTGAAGTTCCCTCATCTCATGGGAGACTGGGTTCTTGGTTTACAGCGGAGGGCCTGTCTTTCCGGTAACAAGATCGCCTGTGTCCTCGGCCACTGGTCACTTTGGGCTGCATGTCTCCTGTCCACGCTTCCCATCGTGCTCTCTGTCCTCTGACCTCTCGTTGGGTGGGACCAACAGGGAGCCCACGGATGACCAGAGAGCAGGGGAGTGAGGTCACAGTATTTAGTCCTGTTGTCTTCTCTATGAGGAGGCCCCAGGCTGTGCCCCTCAGCCTCTTCCAAGACAACCTTGTCCCCTCTACCCTTCTCTTTCATTATTATCATTGTATTTTATTTTTTGTAGAGATAAGGTCTTGGTACATTGCCCAGGCTGGTCTCGAACTCCTGGACTCAAGGGATCCTTCAACCTTGGCCACCCAAACTGCTGATATTATGGGCGTGAGCTACTGTGCCTAGCTTGGGTTTATTTATATAAATGTGTCTTGATACATACATTTATTTTTGTTTACTTTTTTTATTTTTGACCAAGAGCCTCACTCTGTCGCCCAGGCTAGAGTGCAGTGGCATGCTCACAGCCACCGCAGCCTCCACCTGTTGGGTTCAGGTGATCCTTCTGCCTCAGCCTTCCAAGTAGCTGGAACTACAGGTGCACACCACCATGCCGGGCTTATTTTGTGACTTATTGTAGAGGTAAGGTCTCTCTAAGCTGTCCAGGCTGGTCTCGAACCTGTGGGCTCAGGCAATCCTCTTGTCTCTGCCTCCCAAGATGCTGTGATTACAGGCGTGAATCACCATGCCTGGCAGATACACTTATTCTTATAAATATGTTTCAATATTATAGGCGAGGTGGAAGCAGGGCTTGAGGGTGGTGGGCAGGGTAGGAGAGATACATTTACAGTTGGGTGTTTGAAGAAGGAGATGGCTCGGGTCTGGGCAGCAGAGGATGGGATTCCAAGTCCAGGTGGAAGCCTTGGACTTGGAAGGAGAGAGAGGATTCTCAGGAGCAGGGAGTGAGGCCATGCAGAGAGGGTAAAGACCGGTGGATCCAGCCAGGCGCAGTGGCTGTAATTCCAGCACCTTGGGATGCGGAGGATTGCCTGGGCACAGGGTTTCGAGACCAGCCTGGGCAACTTGGCAAGACCTTGTCTCCACAATACAAAAATATTAGCTGGGCGTGGCAGCATGCACCTGTGGTTCCAGCTACTTGGAAGGCTGAGGCAGAAGGATTGCCTGAACCCAGCAGGTCGAGGCTGCAGTGGCCGTGAGCGTGTTACTGCCCTTCAGCCTGGGTGACAGAGTGAGACTTGATTCAAAAAAACAAAACAAAAGACCAGAGGGTCTTGGGGTGGAAGGATCACTTACTTGGCCACTTCACGAAATGATTCCTGCCCTTCCTTATTTCTGCAGAGATTCAGGGGGCTTCCAGCACCTCTTGAGTCTCACACAGAATGCAGACATTTCTGCCCTTGGATTAAAGATGCCTTCCCCTAGTATGTTCTAGCTCTACCCTGGACGGGACATTTGAGGACAGGCTCAGAAAAAAGGGAGTGACACTACCAGAGTCTCCCAAAAACCGAAATGCCTCCTTCCTTCCAAGTACAGAGGTCGGTAATAAAAGAGTTTATCACCGATTAATCCGCAGCCTGAATGCAAAGGCTAGATGGAAAAAAAAAAGCAACCCTAGACTCTATGATGAAGTGCACTCTTCCGTTTTACAACTCTGGCAAAAACAAGCAGGAGACACATCCCATTTACAAGGACAGCAAACGTTTGCTCTCCTCCTGACCCAAGCTCTCACGATGCACCATAAATGTTTCCATCGTCATAAATATTACTGATGAGGAAGCAGAAAGCTCTTAATTGGCTCCGAGTCATTTCATGGTAGAGGAAGTCGGGGAGATGCACTGAATAAAAACAAGACCGGGTGAGGGATCTCCCTAGAGGGAATTAAAATCGAATCTTCCTTCTATGATCACTCTCTATGTGCTGATTTAAGCCAGGGAAGGCTTGGCTGAAGACCTGTGGTGAGGAGTATCTTCCACCATGGGCTCAGGATTTTCTCCTGTGTCAGAGAAGCCGATTCCCTCTAGCTGAGTTTTGTGGCAGATGGTGTTGATGGTGACAATCTACCAAAAGGACAGAGGGAAGATAACTAGCATTTATTAAAAACTTATAGCAGGATAATCTTTGGGAGGTGGAGGCGAGAGGATTGCCTGAGACCAGCCCAGGCAGCTTGGTGAGACCTTGTCTCCACCATAAGTCAAAAAATTAGCCGGGCATGGTGGTGCACGCCTGTGGTTCCAGCTACTTGGAAGGCTGAGGTGGAAGGACCACCAGAATCCAGCCGGTTGAGACTGCGGTGGCCGTGAGCATGCCACTGCACTCCAGCCTGGGCGACACAGTGAGTCTCCTACTCAAAATAATAATATTAATAGCAGGATAATGGCAAAATAAATGATAATATTTCATACAATAAGATACTATTCGGCAATTTGAAAAGATGGATCACTAATTCCACAATAGCATAGATGAGTTTCAAAAACAATATGCTGGCCAGGTGTGGTGGCTCATACCTTTCATCCCAACACTTTGGGAGGCAGAGGCAGGAGGATTGCTTGAGGCTAGGATCAGCCTGGGCAACTTCGCAAGATCTTGTCTCTACAAAAAAAAAAAAAAAAGGAAAAAAAATGCAGAGTGAAAGGAGTCTTACATGCTTTCATGTACCACCAACTATGTGATATGAAGCCAGTTCACTGTGCACTGGTTACCAGCTTGTCTGAGTCTGGTGAGAGCACCCACGCATACAAGTTACACGAAGAGGGTTTACCTCTTACAGATAGGCAGCTAGGGACAGCAGAAGCCAAGGATTTATTGTGACCCAGTCCCTTAAGTCTCAGGAAACTGCCCGGGGTGGAAGAAGCCTGTGTGTGCCACACTGAAACTGAAGGCAGCAAGCAGCCTGTCCTACGTTCTATACCCTGGGGGACCATGACATGCTGAGCTAGAGCATTGAGGGACATCTTGTTTCACAGTGGAGGGGAGCAGGCACTAAAGCTTAGGCTGTTCTGGCTAGCTCCCTCTTGTCTCAAGATGTTTTATTTCCAGCACATTCTACCATGGTTCTTGAGCACCGCAATAAAGAAACGGAGTAGGACTGAGTCAGTTCAAGGCCACCTGGACAACTGTCCTGCATAGGATTCTACTTATGCGACTCTCTATAATAGATGATCTATGGAGGGAAAAAAAATTGGAATAATTGTTATCTCTAGGTGCAGAGGGAGGAAAAAACTGGAAGGGGCATGAGGGAGCTTTCTGTGGTGATGGAAGTGTTCTCTATATCTTGGTGGGGTTTGGATTACACAGGTGTTTGTGTTTGTCAAAAACTCAGCAAAAGTCGGGCTCAGTGGCTCAGTCTGTAATCCCGTGCCTTGGGAGGCTGAGATGAGTGGATTGCCTGAGCCTGCGGATTCAAGACCTGCCTGAGCAAATTGGCGAGACCTCATTTCTACAATAAATCAAAAATTAGCCGGGCGTGGTAGCACATGCCTGTGGTTCCAGCTACTTGGAAGGCTGAGGCGGAAGGATCGCCAGAGCCCAGCAGGTCGAGGCTGCGGTGGCCAGGAATGGCCACTGCACTCCAGTCTGGGCGACAGAGTGAGACTCCAACTCAAAACAAACAAACAAACAAAAACCTCAGCAAATGTATGCCTAAGATTCATGCATTTCATTGTATCCAAATTTTGCATCAAACATAGCTAAACAAATATTGAACTCTAGTTAATGATATGCATGCTGAAATAGTTGGGGAAGATGTACTAATGTCTGCAATTTACTTTAAAATGCATTATTAAAATAGGATAGATTAATGGGGAGATAGAAGAATGGAGAGAATGGGTAGATAAGTGAAAAAGCAATTTCAGCAAGGTGCTATTAGCAGAATTGGTGGTTAGTATACTGCTATTCACTGTGAAATTCTGTCTACTTTGCTAAGTGTTTGGTAATTTGTACAATAAAGTGGAAAAAATAAGAGGGATGTGATTTTTTTTAAAATAGCAATCATTTATTGGGTGCCAAGGTGTGCCAAATGCTTCACAACATTTTCCTGGTCCTCACATTTTCCTGGTCCTCATATTACCCTGATTTTACAGATCTGAAGGTCAACACTCAGAGAAACTAAGTGATTTGCCCAGAGGCATACTGCTGTAAACACTGAAAGGATGAAAACCCAAAATGGAGTCACTTTAACCAGATTGGCAGTCATTGTAACATTGCTTAGCTTTGTCATGCTTTTTCAGCAGACCCATCTTATACTCATTAAACAAGAAACAAAACTGGTTTCCTGGAGGTAGTCACTGATACTTGCCTTGTAACCCCCCAAGCATGCTTTATACTAACCACCCTTTTATCCCAAGTATTTGTCTTCCTGCCATAAAGGGCCAGGCTGACCTAATCTATTGTGATCAACTCTTTGTGAGCTACATGGCACAGACCACCACCCCATCACCGTGGCAACCGTTCCTGTGCTTACCTGCCCCCTTTGACGTGACACAGACCACCCACCATCACCATGGTGATCTGCCCCCACTAAAGGGAAGCTTTAAAAGCTTTTCAACCTCAAGCATTCATTGCCAGATGTTCCTCAAGCATCTGGCCCTCTCTCCGACTTGGAGAGGTGGATCTACCCTTTTACTCTGATACACTTTCTAAATAAATTTTTTCTTACCTATTCTTTGTGCAATTCTTTGCATCTTACCTGTGGCACCGTCTCAGCTCACTGACCAAAAAACACCAAAGCAAGACGTGCGTGAGTCCAAGCCTCTTCTACGTGCTGACACTCAGAAACAAGACTTCAGGGTGGAGGACTGTGTCTTTGCCCTTGTTTTGTGTGTGCCATCCAGAGCAGAATCTGGCAGTGGCAGGTCCCTGGCGCCTGCAGTTTGAGTAACAAATGCTTTCTTCTGCTGCAGCTGCCTTTTGACCTCCATTCTCAAGGCTAGCTTTTGATAAACTCAAAAGTGAAAGGAATTTCTTCTAGTATTATTTATTGTAGGGACGAGGTCTTGCCAAGTTGCCTAGGCTGCTCGTGAACCCCTGGGTTCTGGCAATCCTCTCACCTCCGCCTCCAAAAGTGTTGGGATGGCAAGCATGAGCCACCATGCCTGACGTGAAAGGGAGTGAATTGCTGGTCCTCAACCACCAATCCGTCAACAACTCCACAAATATTAATTGAACACCTGTTATGTGTAGGGGATTCAAAAAGATTTTAAACAGTCTCTACTTCCAAGAAGCTCCCAGAATAGTGAACCCTGTCTTGAGAACTGGGCTCTCAGCCTGACTTTGGCACTAATTAACTCTGTGACCTTGAACAAATTACTTCATCAGTCTCTTCACCTTGAATGAGCCCAACCCTCAGGTCTCTCCCAGCCCTTATGCTTTGTGACTTTTCATCCATGAGCACTTTAAAGCCCGAAGAAGGGATGCAGACGTTGTAGCTTATGAATGGTGGCTCAGCCTGTCATCCCGCACCTTTGGGATGCTGAGGTGAGTGGATTGCCTGAGCCCGCGGGTTCGAGACCCACCTGGGCAGTGAGACCTCATCTCCACAATAAATCAAAAAATGAGCCGGTCTTGGTAGCGCGCGCCTGTAATTCCGGCTACTTGGAAGGCTGAGGCGGAAGGATCGCTGGAGGCCAGCAGGTCGAGGCTGCGGTGGCTGGGAGCGGCCACTGCACTCCAGTCTGGGCAACAGAGTGAGACTCCAACTCAAAAAAAAGAACAAAATCCCTTAGGCTGGGGAGAAGTTGTCTCCTAAGCCGTGGGGTCCGAGCAGTTCCTCAAAGAGTGTGATGTGAATGGGAGGAGGAATTGGCATGGAAAGCAGAAGTGCACTGGCAGGGCCTGGAGTTGAAGAGCACAGGACTGTTGGGAGGGAGTCGGGGGAGAGATTTAGTGTCTGAGGAGCAGAGAGGAGGCTGAGAAAAAGTTGTTGTTGTTGTTGTTGTTTGAGTTGGAGTCTCACTCTGTCGCCCAGACTGAAGTGCAGTAGCCACTTCCGGCCACCGCAGCCTCGACCTGCTGGGCTCCGGCGATCCTTCCGCCTCAGCTTTCCAAGTAGCTGGAACTACAGGCACGCTCCACCACGCCTGACTAATTTTTTGATTTACTGTAGCGATGAGGTCTCGCCAAGTGTCCCAGGCGGGTCTCGAACCCGCGGGCTCAGGCAATCCACTCACCTTGGCCTCCCAAAGTGCGGGATTATAGGCTGAGCCACCGAGCCCAGCTGAGGAAAAGTTTTGATTTTAGCTTCTTATTTTTTATCAATACATATCATATCATTCTTTCACTTCTGAGTGTAGGACTCCCTTAAACATTTCTTGTAGGGCTGATTTAATTGATAAATTCCTTCAGCTTTTGCTTGTCTGGGGAAGACTTTATTTCTCCTTCATTTAGGAAGGATAACTTTGCTGGATATTGCATCCTTGTATGGAAATTTATTCTTTCAGCACTTTGAATATGTCATCCCCATTCTCTCTTGGCCTGTAAGGGTTCTGCTGAGAAATTTGATGTTAGTCTGAAGGGGATTCCGTTATAAGTGACTAGACATTTTTATCTTTCTGTTTTTGGAATTCTTTTTTTGTCTTTGACTTTTGACAGTTTGATTATAATATGCCATGGAGAATACCTTTTGGCATCGTATCAGTTTGGGGATCTCTGAGCCTCCAGTATCTGAATTGATAAGTTTCATTCTAGACTTGGGAAGTTTTCGTACATTGTTTTGTTAAATAGATTTTCTAATCCTTTCTTTCTCTCTCTCTCTTTTTCTTTTTCTGAGTTGGAGTTCCACTCTGTTGCCAAGGCTGGAGAGAAGTTGGCATGCTCATGACCACCCCGGCTTCGACCTGCTGGGCTCCAGTGATCCTTGCACCTCAGCCTTCCAAGTAGCCAAAACTACAGGCGTGCACTACCTTCCCTGACTAATTTTTTATTTATTGTAGAGACAAGATCTTGCCAAGTCAACCAAGCTGGTCTTAAACGCACGGGTTTAGGCAATCCATTCACTTCGGCCTCCCAAAGTGCTTGAGCCACTGAGCCCAGCTGGTTTTCTAACCCTTTCATTTTGTCTTTGCTTCTTGGGACTCTGAAAATTTGAATATTTGGTCACTTTATGGTGTCCCAATATGTCATGTGGGCTTTGCTCATTTTTTTTTTGAAAGAAGGATTTATTGGGAGGACAGGAAAGCTCCCAGAGTGAGAGGGGACCCGAGGGAGTTGCCCTATTTTTTGTTTTTATTCTTTTGTCTTTATTTTTGTCTGACTGGGTTATTTCAAAAGCGTTATCTTCAAATTCAGAGATTCTGTGTTCTATTCAATTTAGCCTACTGTTGAAGTTTTTGAATATAGTTTATATCGTATTTCATGAATGCTTTAGTTTCAGAATTTCTGGTTGGTTCTTTTTATAATATTTATATCTTCTTCCAATATTTTGAACTTGTTTTCATAGGGAAGAACGTTTTCTTAGATGTATCTGTAGTGTTGATTGGGTAGGGCGCTTTGGCTTTGATTCCGGGTATGTGTGGTAGTGTTGACTCTATGATTTCTACTGCTGTAGACAGCGTCAATAATGCCTGTGATTCCCTCAAGAGCTTAGGGTGCAGTCATTAGTGGAGGCTGTGGGGAAGTTTTGTTGGAGACTGAGACTGGGACACCAGACTGGCCAGTCTTTGGGTTGTAATGGTGACAATGGTAAGCTAAGCATGTCTGTCCTTGTACCCCAGGTTGACGTATGCTGGCACCAATGTTAGCTGGTCCAAACAGGCTGATTCCTGGGCCTCCAGGTGGCTTGCTCACATGCAGGTAGTGGCAGCGGTTGACTGGGCAGATTCTTGGACCTCTGAGCAGCAGGCATGGTGTGGGCGATGGCAGTGGCCGTGGTGGAACAACACTCTGGGTCCTGAGCAGTGTGTGCTGCTGGTGTTGGGAGTGGCTGCAATTGACTGAGCAGGCCAGTCCCAGGCCTGCAGGCGGCATGTGCTGGTAGATGCCAGCTGTGGTGGCAGACCCAAACGGAGTACCCCAGGAGCAGTATTCAGATGCCAACAGCGGTAGAGTGGGCTGAGTGATATCCAGGCCCCCAGACTGCATGCTCTGACATTGGGGTGGAAGAGTCACAGCTGGCTTGAGTGGGCTTGTCTTCAGGGTCCCCAATGATGTGTGCCAGCACTGGCTACGGTAGGCAGGAGCAGGGTGATCCCCAAGCCCCCATCAAAATACTTGGCGGCAGGGAGGCAGTGGCCGCATTACAGTCCTGCTGTTTGGAGGGAAAAGTTCCCTTCAGTAGCAGCAGGTGTATGCAGATGAGGTTGCTTGTGCTTCAGCCCCGGAGCCATAGCGATGACAGTCACCATCGGGAGACTCCGTCTGGGCACAAGAAAAGGCACAGGTGGCTCTGCTGTTGGAGGCAGTAGGGTCACAGCCAGTCACCTGTGAGTGCCAGGTGTCAGTGAGTCTCCAGGAATGTGGACATGCTGTTGGACCCCAGGTAGAGCCATCTGTTGAGGGCTGGGCTTTCAAAATGGCACCTTCTATGAGCTGCTTAGGCCTCAGGGGTGTGTGGGACCCAGCATGAGTGCCTTTTGTGTGATGCTGGTCTCCAGACAGCTTTCTGTGTTAGTCTCAGGGCTCCCAAGGGTCAAGGTGCTATCCCGTGGCTAGGACTGCAGGAGTCCAAGTTGGGAGTATGGACCCCTGGAGGTCTCCCACTTACCCTCACCCTGCATAGAGAAGCCTCTCCAGGTTCCAAGCCAATCGTGGCCTAGCAGGCTGCCTTGGTACCCTCTCCTTCCTGACTTGAGGCGTTTCCTGTCACCTCTTTGCTGGGTCCCAGTGTTCTCCTCTGGTTGATCTATTTGGAGTGCGACTAGCATTCACTATTTAGGTTCCTCTCCGCGGAGAAGGTAAGTATGAGTTGTCACTAGTCAGACATCTTGATGCCCTTTCCAACCTTGACTTCTGAGAAGCAGGACCCTCTCAGAGGCCTTCAGCACGGGACATGTATGGTGGGATTGTATTTGAGAAAGATAAATCCATTTATTTGTAGTAGCGGAAGGAAACAGTGGCATAAATAAGCACAAATAGCTGATTATTATAAAACGATGTGACAGGCTCTGTAAGACCATCCATGTGTGGTGTTCAGCCTATGCTCTTTAGAACACAAGAGTTCTGAGGGGCGATAAGACCTAGCCCCCCTCGTCCGTTCCCACCTCAGCTGGAACAGCACTGCTTTTATTGCCTTCATACCTGGAGTTTCATATAAAATGTATTTTAAACCAATAACTTAACAGCTCTTAATTGAGCAGCACCAATTAGTTACAGAAATAAGTTGCCAAACAAATGCGTCAGGCGGGAGCCATCGGAGGAGAAATAGTTGGCCGAGCTTACACCTCACACAGCTCAGGGAAATGACTCCACGTGTTCACCTGTGAGGTACCCGCTCTGACAAAGGGGGAGAGTCCCCAGAAGAAGGCAGATTTGAAGGGCAGATGTGCCGATGCCCCAGGACATTGCTGAGCTGGTCTCAATTCATTCAACACACTGTGCAGTGGCCTTTCAATCATTAATCCCCGGGGGACCGGCCTCAGGCCTAGCCAGGCGCTCTATCCTCGACTTGGATCCCCCGGCAGGTCCCAAGGCCTCAACCTGCCTTTTTCTTCTCCCCCCACCCCCACCAGTAGCTTTGGAGTCGGACAACAGCCTTCCTCCAATCCTTCTTCCTTTCTCTTTATTACCCTAAACAAACATTCAAGGGTTTTTCAACCTGAAAAACTAGACCAGGGTCATGAAAACAACCAAACCTTGGGGAAGTTACATAAGTTCTAGATTCCTATACATATATTTTTAATTCTCCTTCACATGGGATAATAACTGATCACTTCTGCCCTCTACATTTATTTATTTGTTTGTTTGTTTGTTTTTGAGTTGGAGCCAGACTGCAGTGCAGTGGCATGCTCACAGTCACCGCAGGCTCGACCTGCTGGGCTCAGGTGATCCTTCCGCCTCAGCCTCCCAAGTAGCTGGAACTAATTTTTTGATTTATTTTAGAGATGAGGGCTCACCAAGTTGTCGAGGTTGGTCTCAAACCCATGGGCTCAGGCAATCCTCTTGCCTTTGCCTCCCAAAGTGTTGGGATTACAGACGTGAGTCAGCATGCCCAGCCTTATTTTATTTTATTTTTGAGTCAGAGTCTCACCTGTGGCTCAGGCTGGAGTGCAGTGGCACACTCACGGCCACTGCAGCCTTGGTCTGTTGGGTTCAGGTAATCCTTCCACCTCAGTCTTCCAAGTAGCTGGAACTACAGGCATGCACCACCACACCTGGCTAATTTTTTAATTTATCGTAGAGACGGGGTATAACCAAGTTGCCCAGGCTGGTCTCGAGCCTGTGGACTCAAGCAATCCTCTCGCCTCGGCCTCTCAAAGTGCTGGGATTACAGGCGTGAGCCACCACACCCGGCCACATTTATTTTTAAATGGTCTCATTGATGAACTGCTTTTCAGACCTGACTCTTAGATGTCCTCAAGGAATAACGTTTCATCTCCCCTTGGCCCAGGCATTCCCTGATCCACTGTCCCACGTGAAGCGTCCCCTTTAAGCACTTCTTCATAGTTGTGTTTTTTACTTCACTACTTCATGCATGACCTTATACTATGTGTTTTGATTATCTTAAGGCTGGGTCACAAGCCACCCAAAACGTAATAGCCTAAAACAATAATCATTTGCCAGGTGCAGTGGCTCACGCCTGTAATCCCAACACTTCGGGGAGTGAGGGCAGAGGCGAGAGGATTGCCTGAGCCCGTGTGTTTGAGACCAGCCTGGGCAACATGGCGAGACCTCATCTCTACAATAAATAAATAATTAGCTGGGCACAGTGGCACATGCCTGTAGTTCCAGCTATTTGGAAAGCTGAGGTGGACGGATCACCTGAGCCCTGTAGGTCGAGGCTGTGGTGGCTGTGAGTGTGCCACTGCACTCCAACCTGGGTGACAGAGTGAGACTCTGACTCAAAAAAATTAAAAAATGATAATAATAGTCATTTACTCTCTCTCATGGTTTCTGCGGTTTAGGAATTCGGGGAGGTCTCAACTGGGCAGTTGTGGCTCAGAATCTCTCATGCAGTCACAATAATATGTCCCCTGGAGCTGCAGTCATCTGAAGGTTGGACCGGGGTGGGAGGAGCCACTTCCAAGGTGTTTCATATACACGATCACAGGTTGGTTGCAGCCTTTGGTCAGGGACTCGGTTCCTTTCCACGTGGGCCTCTCCACATTGCTGCTTGAGTCTTCTCGTGGCATGGCAGCTGGGCTTTCCCCACAGCAGGAAATCTAAGAGATCAAGATGAATGTCGGGATGGCTTTTATGACCTAGCCTTGAATGTCATGCACTGTCACCTCAACCTTATTTTATTGGTCACAGAGATTCAGCCCTGATTCCATGGGATAGGGAACAACACAAGAAGGCAAGGGTTATCTTGAAGACTTTAGAAGGGTCAGAAGAAGAGGATCAGACACAAAGAAAATGAAAAGGCAGCCGGGCACAGTGATTCATGCCTGTAATCCCAGCACTTCGGGAGACCGAGGCGAGAAGATTGCCTGAGCTCACGGGTTCGAGATCAGCCTGGGCAACTAGGCGCCACCTTGATTCTACAATATATCAAAAAATTAGCCGAATGTGGTGGCGCACACCTATAGTTCCAGCTACTTGGAAGGCTGAAGCAGAAAGATCGCCTGAGCCCCGCAGGTCGAAGCTATGGTGGCCACGAGCGTGCCATTGCACTCCAGCCTGGGCGACAGAGTGAGACTCCAACTCAAAAAAAAAAAAAAAAAGGCAGCCAGTAACTGCTCAGGAATGCAAACTAGGTATTGAGTAAGAGATAGAGAGACCCTCTTGAAACTTGTAATCTGATGGGAATGACAGGTTTCATAGAAATACACATAAGTAATTGCACTTGAAATGAATCTAATCTCCTTGACCTTGTCCCTGCGTGTTCCTTGCTACGACTCACCTCCATTCTCACTGAGCTCCAGTCGCACTGGACTTTTGGCCATTCCTTCCAACTGCCCAAGCTCCTCCCTTCCTCGGGGCCTCTATGCTTGCTGTCTCCTGGAATGATATCGCCTGATCTTGGCACGGACGGCTCTTTCTTAGCATTCAGGTCTCTAACTTGATCACCACCTGATATTTTCTTGGGCATTTGTTGTCTGCTTTCTCCTACATTCATAGGCTGCACAAGAACAGAGACTTTTTTGTTTTTTGAAAGTAGGATTTGGTCGGGCTCGGTGGCTCAACCTGTAATCCAGCACTTTGGGAGGCCGAGGTGAGTGGATTGCCTGAGCCCGCAGGTTCGAGACCCGCCTGGCCAACTTGGCGAGACCTCATCCCTACAATAAATCAAAAAATCAGCCAGGCGTGGTAGCTCACGCCTGTAATTCCGGCTACCCGGAAGGCTGAGGCGGAAGGATCGCCGGAGCCCAGCAGGTCGAGGCTGCGGTGGCCGGGAGCAGCCGCTGCACTCCAGTCTGGGCGACCAAGTGAGACTCCAACTCAAAAAAAAAAGAAAGAAAGTGGGATTTATTGAGAGGACAGAAAAGCTCCTACAGTAGGAGGGGACCCAAGGGGGTTGCCCGAGACTTTTTTTTTTTTTTGCCTGTTTCATTTCTCTGCTCTTTGTTGCTCAAAAACTATGCATTCTGTCTTTTCTTTTTCTTTTTTATATATATTTTTTATTTTAAAGATGTAGAGTACAATTCAGGGTTAGGTATACAAATATTCATTATGCAAGTACCCTTGTTGATGAGGTGTGCCTCCCCTCCCCTGGCAGATTCCCACTACTGCCAATCCCGCTTCCCCACTCCCCTCCCAGCAGTTTCTGGCTACTGTCAATTATTTTCTTTTTTTGTTTGCTTGTTTATTATTTATTTATTTATTTATTTTTGAGTTGGAGTCTCACTCTGTCGCCCAGACTGGAGAGCAGTGGCCGCTCCCGGCCACCGCAGCCTCGACCCGCTGGGCTCCGGCGATCCTTCCGCCTCAGCCTTCCAGGTAGCCGGAAGTACAGGCGCGCACTACCACGCCCGGCTGATTTTTTGATTTATTGTAGAGCTGAATCTCGCCAAGTTGCCCAGGCGGGTCTCGAACCCGCGGGCTCAGGCAATCCACTCACCTTGGCCTCCCAAAGTGCGGGATTACAGGCTGAGCCACCGAGCCCGGCTGTCAATTATTTTCTTACAGTATTACAATAGTTGTTCAAGGTCCACTTATGAGTGAGAACATGTGATATTCAATTCTTTGTTTCTGTGAGAGGCTTTTTTTTTAAGGGCAGTGTCTCACTCTTTCACCCAGAATGGTGTGCAGTGACCCGCTCATGGTTCACCACAGCCTCAACCTCTTGCGCTCAGGCGATCCTTCTGCCTTGGCCTCCCAAGTAGTTGGGACTACAGGCACACCACCACACCTGGCTGAATTTTTTTGGATTTTTTTGTAGAGACAAGATCTTGCTATGTTGTGCAGGCTGGTCTCAAATTCCTAGGCTCAAGCAATGCTCCCTCCTCGGCTTCCCAAGATGCTGAGATTACAGACATGAGCCACCATGCCCAGAGAGCAGAGAATTTGTTAAGGCTACTTCACTGCTACCTCCCCAGACCTAGAATAGAACTTGTTGCATAGTAAGTGATGAATATATATCCTAATGAGTGAATGAAGTGCCTACTTCCTGACCAAATTGTATAAAGTTTTCCTTCTAGAATATTGTAGACTCCAGCTCCAGCCCTGTTTCTTGGTCATTTTTTTTTTTTTTTTTTTTGAGTTGGCGTTTCACCCTGTCGCCCAGACTGGAGTGCAGTGGCCGCTCCCGGCCACCGCAGCCTCGACCTGCTGGGCTCCGGCGATCCTTCCGCCTCAGCCTTCCGAGTAGCCGGAATTACAGGCAGGTGCTACCACGCCCGGCTGATTTTTTGATTTATTGTAGAGATGAGGTCTCGCTGCCCAGGTGGGTCTCGAACCCGCGGGCTCAGGCAATCCACTCCCCTCAGCCTCCCAAAGGCGCGGGATGACAGGCTGCGCCACCGAGCCCGGCTTCTTGGCCATCTCGTAAACCAAAGGTGGGTGAATTACAGACGTCTTCTAAGATCTGACCTCATCAATGCCTTGCCTTTGAGCGGATGGTGTGGCCCTGCCACGTCTGACTTCCCACCCACTTCTAGATTCGGCTCCCACCCCCAGGCTCCCTGTGTCCTTTGTGCTCTTCCACGGGTTGCTTGGCTTCCTGTCCAACTTCCCTCTCTCCTCCAAGGAAAGACCAATTTCAGCCCTGTGTTGCTGCACTCGTGTTTTTCAGCTTTCCTGGGCTGAAATATTGAAAACAGTTGCTCATTAACATCCCAGTTTTCCTGCTTTTCAGGAAAAACAACATGACGAACAGGGACCCCGCGTGTATTTATTTTGAAAATATGTTTTTTAATTTGAAAGCAAATGGCCGCAGCAGGTCTGCAGGTCAATTCACCTGCTGTGGCGTGTGATTAGGGAGGCCTTTTTCTCTCTGGGTGGTGGTGCCGGCTAATGGACTTGTGCTCCCCATGCGTGTTTATCTTCAGTTAATTAAAATTTTGCCAAATCTTCCTCGCAGCCCTTGTGCACAGCAAGACTGAGCCTTGACTTGTGGCACTGATCCGGGCTGGCAGGCTGGATGCGGGCGGTCATGCTATTAAATATTAATCTAAGAAGGCAATCAAGCCTGTGGGCTTCCACCCTGAGGTCCTCCCGCTGGGAAGTCACAGATCGATGCCAGAGCTCAGCGCTTGTGGCAAATCTCCCTGCCAGACCTGAGTCAGCACCAGGGGCGGTGCTACCGAACAGTTATTTGACAATAAATCTGAGTGGAATTCTGGGAGATCGCTCGTAAATACTGGGATGAATTATACACACATCTACCCGGGAAGGGGATGTTAGTCAGCCTGTGAAACTACGGCTTATAAATGATAGATGGGCCAATGTGCCAGGGTTTATTTCAAAGTTACGACGAGTCAGGGGAAGACCAGCAAAGTATCCTGCACTTCAGACGGCGGTTTTGAACATTAGCCTTTGGCAGGGGTGGGAGAGGAGAAGATGAGGGTTTAGTTGGCCCCTAAAGTTCACCTTCTCACCCTCCTCTCTTCGGTCACTGTTACTTCTGTCCTAGTTGTCAAACTGTTTCAGCAGATACCTCTGTTGACAAATTTGAAAGGATAGGAAGAGCGCTCTTTGTGGGTCAAATTGTGTTCCCCCAAAATATACATGAAAGTCCTCACTCCCAGTACCTGGAATATAACTTTAACTGGTAATAGGATCTTTGCAGATGTAATTCGTTAAGACGGGTGAGCCCTGATCCAACGACTGGTGTCCTTATAAGAAGAAATAACAAGGCTGGGAGCGGTGGCTCATGCCTGTAATCTCAGCACTTCAGGAGGCTGAGGCAGGAGGATTGCTCGAGTCCAGGGGTTCGAGATCAGCTTAGGCAACATAGTGAGATCTCATCTCTACAACAAATTTTAAAAGTTAGCCAGATATGGTGGCATGCATTTGTAGTCCCAGCTACTCAGGAGGCTGAGGTGGAAGGATCGCTTGAGCCAAAGGAGGTCAAGGCTGTGTTGAGCCACGATCTCACCACTGTACTCTGACCTGAGTGACCAAATGAGATCCTGACTCAGAAAGAAGTAGGAGGAGGAGGAGGAGGAGAAATAGCAGAGACTTGTAGGGAGACAGGAGGGAGGCAGATGGGTGTGATGTGTCTATAAGCCAAGAGACACCAAAGAATGTCAGCAGCCATCGGAAGCCAGGCAAGGAAGAATCCTTCTCTAGAGCCTTCAGGGAGAGCTTGGTCCCACTCACACATTGATTTCCAATTTCCAGTCTCCAGAACTGTGAGAGAAAATTTCTATTGTTTTAAGGCACCAAGTTGGTAGTACTTTATTGTGGCAGCCCCAGGAAACTAACACACACTCTACTCCCAGCTCTACTGTTGACCATTCTGGCTTCTTGCTTCCTTGACAGGCCCTGTTGGTAGGCTCAGTCACCCTGATTCTCTTCCCTTCCTGGGAGGTCAAGGACAATGAAATCCCAATTTCAGCTTAGGAAGTGGGAAATCAGGTTAAGAAGAAATTTTCATCACATCTCAAGTTTTGCTGATGATTTTTGAAACATATCAGCCCACGTTCTTGCCTAAGTAGAGATCGGTGAACACAGTCAGGTCTCTCTTTAATGATGGAGGGTGTCACTTTGCCTCAAGGGCCATCACTCTAAATCCAAGTCTCATGGCCTGGGATCACAGAGACAGAGAGAATAAGATGTTGTGATGAATTTGACCCACGCACATATTCCAGAAGTTGAATTTTTATTTTCACATTCCTAACTACTTCTTTATCTTTTCTAAAAGTTGAACGTTAGGAAAATGTGGTGAAAATTGAGAGTTCAAGCTAAGCAGATTCCTAGGTATCAAGGTTCCACAATAGTCTGTTGTTTTGAAATAACTATGAGAAGAGCCAGAAAACTTAGGCCTGAATTCCAGTTCTGTTCACCCTCACAACATCCTTTTCAGGTAAGTATAATTATCCCCGTTTATACATAGCAAAATGAACTGAGGTTGCGGCTTGTCTCTCCTCCAAAGACACATACTGTCAAGAATCAGAAAACTGGCTTCTGCTTTGTCTTTATTTTGCTGAGTGGGACACACAAGCTGAGGATGGAGATGAACTGCTCTGGACAACAGGAATTTCAAAAGTTGTAAAGGTGAAAAGGAGAGAGAGAAAATTATTGGCAGGGGAGAGGAATTTGTGAGGGGACATGAAGAGAGTTGTCTGTTGGAGAATTCGGTTTAGTTTCTACTGTGTGGTGTGCTATATGTATCCTCTTCTCAATCTCTCAAAAAGATCTTTCGAATTAATATGTTATGGAGTTGGATCTGATTTGGGAAGTGGGTACTTGAAAAGGAGCAGAGATTGTCCAAGGAAATCTACCCAACCCAGGGCCACAAGGGAGCAGAACTGTAGAATTCTTGTTTTCCCTTTATAGCTAACCACTACATTATTAAAAGCTTATTTATTACAGTTCCTTTTTTTTTTTTCTTGAGTCAGAATCTCACTCTGACACCCAGGTTGGAGTGCAGTGGCATGCTCATGGCCGCTGCAGCCTCGACCTACTGGGCTCAGGTAATCTTTTTGCCTTAGCCTTCCAAGTAGCTGGAACCACAGGTGTGTACCACCACGCCTGGCTAATTTTTTTGATTTGTTGTAGAGACGAGGTCTTGCCAAGTTGCTCAGGCTGGTCTTGAACCCCTGGGCTCAGGCAATCTTCTCACCTTGGCCTCCCAAAGTGCTGGGATTATAGGCGTGAGCCACTGTACCAGCCTACAGTTCCATTTAACTAGTATGTTATGTCTGCCTTTCAGCAGATAATTACAAGGCATACTAAAAGACAAAGAACAGTTTAAAGAGACAGAGAAAGCATCAGAACCAGAGTCAGATATGGCAAGAATGTTGGAATTATCAGAACAGAAAATTTTAAGGCTCTGATTAGTATGTTAAGGGCTTTAGTGAAAAAAATAGATAGCATACAAGAACAGATGAATAATGTAAACAGAGAGATGGAAATTCTAAGAAATAATAAAAAAGAATTGTTAGAAATAAAAAAATAATACCATTACAGAAATGAATGTCTTTGATGGGCTCATCAGTAGACTGAACACAGTTGAAGAAAGAATTTCTGAGCATGAGAACATGACAATAGAAACTTCCAAAATGGACAACGATGAAAAAAAAAACTTTTAAAAAACAAAAAAGAATGTTCAGAAACTGTGAGACAACTATGGATAATGGAAATCCTGGAAGAAGAGGAAAAGAAACAGAAGCAATATCTGCAGCAATAATGACCGATAATTCTTCCCTAAACTAATTCCAGACACCAAACCACAGATCAGCAAGCTTAGAGAACAGCAGGATAAATGTTAAAAAAAACCCAAAAAACAAAAAGACAAACAGAAAAACGACACCTGGGCATATCATATTCAAAATTCAGAAAATCAAAGATTTTCTAAAATCTTGAAAGAAGCCAGAGAAGGTAGAAAATCTTACTTAGAAAGTAGCAAAGATAGAAATCATATCTGACTCTTACTTCTCTTCAGAAACCATGCATGTGTGAAGAAAGTGAAGTAAAATATTTAGTATTTTAAATATTAAAATATTTTGTTGAGAGAAAAAAACTCACCAACCTAGAATTCTGTACCCTGTGAAATTCTTCAAAAGTGAAGGAGAAATAAACTTTCAGACAAACAAAAATTGAGGAAGTTTATTGCCAGTTGGCCTCCTGCGCAAGAAATATCAAAAGAAATTCTCCAGAGGGAAGAAAAAATATGTAAGTCAGAAACTTGGAGTGACCTAAAGAAAAGAAGAGAACCGGAGGATGAAAAGGGAATGTAAAATAACAACTTTTATTTTTATCATTCTTAATTGATTTAGCAGATAAGTTTGTTTAAAGCCATCATAGCAACGATGTATTTGATTATGTATGACTATACATACATATACATGTGTGTCAAATATGTACCGGCACACATAATTGAATATATATGTATTTATATATACCTATCTATCTTTATGTATAAGCAAAATGAATAACAACAATGATACAAGGAATGGGAGGGGAATTAGGAATATTCCAGTATTAGGAGGTACTTGCCCTCGCCATGAAGCAATACTGTTATTTGCAAATGGACTTGAAAAAGTTGTAAATGCACATTACAAGCACTAGGGCAACCACCAAAATAAGTAAGAGAGGACGTACAGCCGATGTGCTAAGAGAGGAGAGAAAATGGAATCTCATAAAGCAGTGATCCCCAACCTTTTTGGCATCAGGGACCAGTTTTGTGGAAGACAATTTTTCCACTGACAGGGAGAGGGGGAGTATTGCAGGATGATTCAAGCACATGACATTTATTATGCACTTTATTTCCATTGGTATTACATTGTAAAATACAATGAAATAACTATACAACTCACCATTTTAAAAAAAGAGGCATGGGTAGAAGCGGTCAATAAAATAATGGGCGGCTGCCGTGGATCTGATAGCGGGAGGAGCCTGCCGGCCACTCACCTTCTGCTGTGCGGCCTAGTTCCTAACAGGCTAGGGACTGGTACCGGTCCAGCCAGGGGGTTGGGAACTCCTGACATAAAAATGCCCATCGAAACCACAAAAGACAGAAAAAGTGTAAAAGGTAGAAATAGGAACAATTAGAAATGGACAGATCGGGCCGGGCTTGGTGCTCCCAGCACTTTGGGAGGCTGAGGTGAGTGGATTGCCTGAGCCCGCGAGTTCGAGACTCGCCTGGGCAACTTGGCGAAACCTCGTCTCTACAGTAAATCAAAAACTAGCCGGGCGTGGTAGCACGTGCCTGTAGTTCTGGCTACTTGGAAGGTTGAGGCAAAAAGATCGCAGAGTCCAGCAGATCGAGGCCACGGTGGCCAGGAGTGGCCACTGCACTGCAGTCTGGGCAACGAGTAAGATTCCAACTCAAAAAAAAAAAAAAGAAATGGACAGATCCAGCAGGCAGAAAATCAGTAAGGCCATAGTTGAACTCAACACCACTGTGGACTAACTGGGTATAACTGGCATAGATAGACTACTTCACCTAACAGAATACACATTCTTCTCAAGCTCACATGGAATAGGCACCAAGACAGACCACAATCTGGGCCATGAAACACACTTTAACAAATGTAAAATAGAAATCTATAATGTCTGCTCTCAGACCACAATAAAATTAAACTAGAAATCAATAACAAAGATAACTAGAAAATTCCAAAATGCTTGGAGAGTAAACAACGCATTTCAAAATAACACATGGGTCAGAGAGAAGTTTTAAAAGATTTTGAACTAAATGAATATGCAACCTATCACCAGGCATGGTGGCTCACACCTGTAATCCCAGCACTTTGGGAGGTATCGGTGAGAGGATTGCAACCTGGGCAACATGGCAAGACCTCGTCTTTACAATAAATCACAAAATTAACCAGGCATGGTGGTGCGTGCCTGTAGTTCCAGCTACTTGGAAGGCTGAAGTGGAAGGATTACCTGAGTCCAGCAGGTTGAGGCTGCGGTGGCTGTGAGTGTGCCACTGCACTCCAGCCTGGGTGACAGAGTGAGACTATGACTTAAAAAAAAAAAAAAAAAAAAGAATATGCAACTTATCAAAATGTCTGGGATGCAGCAGAAGCATTACTTAGGGGAAACTGAGAGCATTGAATGCGTATATTTTAAGAGAATAAATATCTAAAATCGATAACTTAAGCATCCACTTTAGGAAAGTAGAAAAAGAAGAACAAATTAAGTCCAAAGAAATAATAAAAATTAGAGTAAAACTCAAAGAAATTAAAAATAGGAAATCAATGGAGAAAAGAAACAAAACTAGAAGCTGATTCCTGGAAATGGCTCCTTTTTAAGGGCACCAATCCCTTTCGTGAGGGTTCCACCCTTATGACCTAATTACCTTTTAAAGGTCCCACTTCACATCGGGACATTTGATACAGAGACCCGTAATGTCTGCCCTTATTGCCACAACCCCTAGGGAAGGGCATAGCAAACATTCAAGGGATCCTGTGCATTCCTGAGAGCTAATAAAAGGTGCCCCCTTCTCCTAAGGCCCAGTAAGTAGCTTCAGGGGATCCTTCACTTCCCTTCAGACTATGCCCAGTAAACAGAGAGATATTCCTGATCACACATTTTTTTCCTCTTTTAATTTTTATTTTAAAATTGTGGGGTACAATTCAGGGTGAGGTATGCAAATATCCACTGTGTAGGTACCCTTGTTGATGAGGTGTGCCCTCCCACCCCCCTTGACTCCCCTGCAGACCTTGCCCCTAAACAGAAAATGTAAATCCCCATTTACTCCCTTTTCTTTGTAGTCATAGATTTGACTAGTACCAGGTCGATGTAATTGTGTGAGTTTTGTGATTTGTATAACCTTTGTGTAACGCACAATGTCTTGGGCCTTGTAAACTCCCTGTACTCTGTGGCAAGCTTGATTAACGCTTCTGCTGGGCCTTCCTGATAAAAGCTGTGAGATATCCTCCTGGCACCAGGAAGTCTGGACCATAAAATATCACTATCGAGAAATGTGGCTGAAACTCAAGTTCTATGCAGTGCTCTGCTGGTCCCGTCGCTAGTGTGTAGGTACTAACAACTCTGAACTTATAAAAGTGGACTCTAAGAGGAATGAGCAGAACCATTTTAAAAAGACCTCGAGTTCGGTTCTGCTCCTAAGATTTGAACTCAGAAATAAACGTCTTTCTCCCAGTTCCCTGCCCCTTTGATTTACTGGTATTGAGGGAAAGCAGCTGAACATTTACTTGGACCATACCAGGTTTCAACATCTGAATTTTAGGGGATAGAAACCTTTCGTCTTCATAGACTAAAGGTCATTGCTATCGAGGACCAATTGTGATTAACTGCATGTATTCAAGGCTGGTTCAACATTAAAAAATCATGTAATTCGTCACATCAACCGGCCAAAGGAGAAAAATCACAGAATCGTATCAATAGATGCAAGAAAAGCACTTAAAACCCACTGCCCATGGATGATTTAAAACTCTGAGCAAACTAGAAATAGAGGGGGATTTCCTCGGCTTCATAAACATCTATGACCGGGTGCGGTGGCTCAAGCCTGTAATCCCAGCACTTTGAGAGGCCTAGGTGAGAGGATTACCTGAGCCCTTGGGTTCGAGAACAGCCTGGGTAACTTGGCAAGACCTCATCTCTCCAATAAATCAAAAAATTAGCCAGCGTGGTAGCGCGTGCCTGTGGTTCTAGCTACTTGGAAGGCTGAAATGGAAGGATCACCTGAGCCCAGCAGGTTGAGGCAGCAGTGGCCATGAATATGCCACTGCACGCCAGTCTGGGCAACAGTGAGACTCTGGCTCAAAACAAACAAACAAACAAACAAACATCTGCAAAGATCCTACTGCTAGCATCATACTTAAATGGTGAAAAACTCAAAACTTTCCTGCTAAGATCAGGGACTAGGCAAGGATGTCTCCTATTACCATTGTGTTTCAACATTGTATTGGAAGTCCTTACTAGTGCAATAAGACAAGAAAAAGATATAAAAGGTATGCAGATTGGGAAGGAAAAAAATAAAACTGCCTGTGTTCAAGATGACATGATTTTCTATGTAGAAAATCTGAAAGATTGAAACACACACACACACACACACACACACACACACACACACACAAAACAAACCCCAAAACTAAAAAACAAGCTCCTGAAACTAGTAAGTAATTATAGCAAAGTTCAAGGATACAAGGTTAATATACAAAAGTCAATCGCTTCCTATATATCAGCAGTGAACAAGTAATATTTGAAAAAAAAAAAAACACGTTACCATTACATTAGCCCACTCCCCCCAAAAAACACTTATATATAGAAATAGTTAGGTATAAATTTTGTACTTAGGTATTAAAAAAATAAAATACTGGCCAGGCAGGGTGGCTGACATCTGTAATCCCAGAACGAAGAGGAGAGGATTGCCTGAGCTGATGGGTTCAAGACCAGCCTGGGCAACATGGTAGGACCTCACTCTCTACAACTAAAAGAAAAAAATTAGCTGGGCAGGGTGGTGACACCTGTAGTTCCAGCTACTTGGAAGGCTGAGATGGAGGGATCGCCTGAGCCCAGCAGGCAGGTCTCGCTGCAGTGACCATGAGCATACCACTGTACTCCAGCCTGGGTGACAGAGTGAGACTCCAACTCAAAATAAATAAATAAATAGATAGATAAATAAATAAAATACTTATGTATAAAATGTGTGCAAAATATACATGAAGAAAACTATAAAATTCTGATGAAATATATAAAAAAGAATTAAATAAATTAAAAGATATACATCTTCATAGATAGGAAGGCTCAATATTGTCAAGATGTCAGTTCTTCTCAACTTAATCTACAGATTCAACACAATGCCAATCAAAATACCATTAAGTTATTTTGTGGAGGTGGACAAACTGATTCTAAAGTTTACCTGGAGAGGTAAAAATCCCAGATTAGCCAACTAAATATTGAAAGAAAAAAAATCAAAGTCAGAGAACTGGCACTACCCGACTTTGAGACTTACTATAATGCTACAGTAATTAAGACAGTGTGGTATTGGTGAATAGACAAACAGATCGATGGAACAGAATACAGAGCCCAGAAATAAACTCACATAAATATAGTCAATTGAGCTTTGATAATAGAGCTGGAAAAAATAGACACACATACACACACAAGAAACTAGACACAAACTATACTCTTCACAAAAATTAACTGAAATAGATCATAGACCCAAATGTAAAACATAAAACTGTAAATCTCCTAGAAGTTAACATAGAAGAAAACCTTGATGATCTTGTGCCTGGCAGTGACTTTTTATTATTTTATTTTATTTTTTTGAGCCAAGGTCTCAGTATGTTGTCCAGGCTTGAGTGCAATGGCACAATCATGGCCCACCACAGCCTCGACCACCTGGGCTCAGGTGATCCTTCGGCCTCAGCTTCCCAAGTAGTTGGGACTACAGGTATGCACCACCATGCCTGGCTAATTTTTTTGTAAGCCGGGCATGGTGGTTCAAGCCTGCAACCCCAGCACTTTGGGAGGTGGAGGTGAGAGGATTGACTGAGCTCAGGGGTTTGAGACCAGCCCAAGCAAGAGCAACATGGTGAGACCTTGTCTCTACAATAAATCAAAAATTAGCCAGGTGTCGTGGCACATGCCTGTGGTACTTGGAAGTCTGAGGCAGAAAGATCACCTGTACCCAGCAGTGAGTGTGTTGGAGTGAGACTCTGACTCAAAAAACAAAAAACTGTTTTGTAGAGATACGATCTTGCTATGCTGCCCAGGCTAGATCAGTGACTTTTAAAATACAACACAAAAGGCATGATCTGTGAAAGAAACAATGAACAAATTGAACTTCATTAAAATTAAAACTACTTCTGCTCTTTGAGAGATTTCTGCTCTTTTCTCAAGAGATCAAGAAAACAAGCCAAGGTCTGGGAGAAAATATTTGTAAAAGACATATCAGATAAAGGACTCTTGTCCGAAATATGCAAAGAGCCCTTACACAGCTCAACAATAAGAAAACAAACAATTCGGTTTTAAAATGGGTAAAGGGGCCAGGTTCCATGACTCAGCCTGTAATCCCAGCACTTTGGGAGGCTGAGGTGAGTGGATTGTTTGAGCCCGTGGGTTCGAGACCAGACTGGGCAACTTGGTGAGACCTCGTCTCTACAATTAAAAAAATTTTTACAAAATTATCCGAGTGTGGTGGTGTGCACCTGCAGTTCCAGCTACTTGGAAGGCGTGAGGAAGAAGGATTGCAGGAGTCTTGCCAGTCGACCCTGGGGTGACCGTGAGTATGCCACTGCACTCCAACCTGGGTAACGGAGTGAGACTCCAACTCAAAAAAAATAACAAAAAAAACGGGTAACAGGGCCAGGCACGGTGGCTTATGCCTATAAACCCAGCACTTTGGGAGGCCAAGGTGAGAGGATTGTCTGAGCCCATGGATTCGAGACCAGCCTGGGCAACTTGGTGAGACCTTATCTCTACAGTAAATCCAAAAATTAGCTGGGGGTGGTGATGTGTGCCTGTAGTTCCAGCTACTTGGAAGGCTGAGGTGGAAGGATTGCCTGAATCAGGCAGGTCAAGGCTGTGGTGGCCTTGAGTGGGCCACTGCACTCCAGCCTGGGCCACAGAATGAGACTCCAACAAAAAAAAAAAAAAAAATGGGGAAAAGACCTGAAAAGACACTTCACCAAAGAAGATATACAGATGACAAGTAAGCATATAAAAAGATGCTCAAGCCATGTGCACGCCTATGGTCCCAACTACTTGGAGGCTGAAGTAGGAGGATCACTTGAGCCCAGGAGCTCAAGGCTGTAGTGCACTATGACTGCATCTGTGAATAGCCACTGCACTCCAGCCTGGGCAACATAGGCTCCAGCTAAAAAAAGATAATCCTCAAATCAGCCTATTTTCATATGCCATTAAAAATCGCAAATTAAAACAAAAATGGGTTTCCCATTACACATTTATTAAAATGGCCAAAATCTAAAACATGAAATGCTGGTGAGGATGTGAACCCTCATTCACTGCTCGTGGAAATACGAAATGACACAGCCACTTTGAAAGACAGTTTGGCAGTTTCTTACAAAACTAAACATTCTCTTGCCATATGATCCAGCAATTGCTCTCCTTGGTATTTATCCAAGGGAGTTGAAACTCATGTCCACACAAAAACCTGCACACAGATGTTTGTAGCAGCTTTATTCATAATTGCCAAAACTTGGAAGCAATCAAGATGTTCTTCAGTAAGTGAATGGGTAAATAAACTGTGGTACCAGCCAAACAACGGAATATTATTGAATACTAAAAAGAAATGAGCTATCTAACCATGAAAAGACATGGAGGAAACTTACATGTATATTACTAAGTGAAAGAACCCAGCCTGAAAAGGCTACACACTGTATGATTCCAACTATATGACATTCTGGAAAAGACAAAAACTATGGAGACAGTTAAAAGATTAGTAGTGGCCCGGCATAGTGGCTCACGCCTATAATTCCAGCACTTTGGGAGGCCAAGGTGTTAAGATTGCCTGAGCCCACGTGTTCAAGACCAGCGTGGGCAACTTGGCGAGACCTCGTCTCTACAATAAATCAAAAATTAGCCAGATGTGGTAGCTCGTGCCTGTAGCTCCGGCTGAGGTGGAAGGATCACCGGAACCAAGCAGGTCGATGCTGGGGTGGCCGTGAGCGTACCACTGCACTCCAGCCTGAGTGACAGAGCGAGACACTGAATCAAAAAAAAAAAAAGAGCCAGGCTTGGTGGCTCAGCCTGTAATCCCGCGCCTTTGGGAGGCTGAGGTGAGTGGATCGCCTGAGCCCGCGGGTTCGAGACC
>NW_007251111.1:465988-485106 GCF_000164805.1 Carlito syrichta | reverse complement strand
GATTAGTGGTTGCCAGAAATTGAGGGAAGGGAGGGAGGAACAGTCAGAGCCCAGAGAATTCTTGTAGCAGTGAATGATACAGCTACTCTGTATGATACCACAGAATGCACAACACCAGCTGGGCACAGTGGCTCACGTCTGTCATCTCAGCACTTTGGGAGGCCGAGGGGGGTGGATTGCTTGAGCCCAGGAGTTCGAGACCATCCTGGGCAGTGTAGTGAGACCTCGTCTCTACAAAAAGTACAAAAATTAGCCAAGCATAGTGGCATGTACCTGTAGTCCCAGCTACTCAGGAGGCTGAAGAAAAAGGATCACCTGAGCCCAGGAGGTTGAGGCTGTGAAGAGCCGTGATTGTGCCACTTGCACTCCAGCCTGGGCAACAGAATGAGACCCCGACTAAAACATAAAATAAAATAATAATAATGTTTATTACCGCGGGGGGGGGGAAGCCAACAATAAAAAGTAAATTTTTCTCTTTCCTGTCCCCAAGTGACCTGGTTTCCTCCCCTGCCATCTGCAAGTCACCTACTATGACCAGTTTCTTGAGTGTCTTTCAAAGATATTCCTGGTATTTAAAAATATAAGCATGAAGGCTAGACACAGTGGCTTAAGCCTGTAATCCCTGTACTTTGGGAGGCTGAGACAAGAGGATTACCTGAGTCCAGGGGTTCGAGACCAGCCTGGGCAACTTGGCGAGACCTCGTCTGTACAATAAACCAAAAAAAAAAAAAAATTAACCGGGCATGGTGGCACATGCCTGTAGTTCCAGCTACTTGGAAGACCAAGGCAGAAGGATCGCCTGAGTCCAGCAGGTCAAGGCTGCGGTGACCGGGAGCGTGCCACTGCATTCCAGCCTGGGCGAAGGAGTGAGACTCTGACTTAAAAAAAAAAAATGAGCATGGTCTTTGATACAACAGTGGCCTCCCTCAGCGGGGAAAAGAATGTTTGAAGTCAACCTGAGGAAATAATATTCTTCCCACAGCCCTCTCCAAGGTTCACTGAAACTTTTGGATCTCAGATACCAAGTGGAATATGTTTTTGTGTTTTCCTGAGAACTGGTGAGGTCCACTGAAAAGAGCCTGAGGTCTAGAGACCAATGGGGCTAAGTTCAAAGTCATAGTCACAGCGATGACCTCCCCTCTCTGAAGCACGTCCACATCTGAAAAATGGAGGCAGTCAGCCCCACCTCCAAGGGCAGCTGGAAAAATAAAACAAGAGAACGAAGGTAGAACATCTGGCACCCTCTTCCTCCCCTCTACGGTGTCCGCAATGCTTCTTTAAGGATATAGAGAAAAGGAAGCACAGACTCCCCAAATCTGCACGCTGTGTCATGATCAGTTTTGACCTAATTCTACTTCAAAGCATTTCCTTCTCTGCGACCTCCCACCCAGCCGCCAAGTGCAGAGAACACATGAAAACTCCAGCCAAATGGGAACCTGGAATACTAAAGCCTTTGAGAAAACAGCTGTTTGTTCATTTATTACCATGTTTTTGCTCCTGTCTCGTTTGATTAGAAGAGCCTGTGGGGAGAATGAGAATTCTTTGCACTTTCGTCTACACAGGGATCCCATCTCCTTTTGATTTCATTTCACAACAACTCTGTGAAAAAAGAGAACGCTGAGGTTCAGAAATCAAACACATTGACCAAGAGGCACCTGCAGAAATGAGGTGAGGGCCCAGGTCTTCTCAGTGGTTCCCCGGTTTCCTTGCCTCTGGGTTGGTTTTTGTGTGCAGTTGCTACTGGGTCCTTAGGATGCATTTGGCTGCAAGCAACAGAAAATTCAAGCACACCCATGCCTGTGACTGCAAATCCAGAGGGTGGGTGGCTTCAGAATCAGCTGAAGACAGCGGCTCTGCGCTCTTTCTCTGCTCCTCCCTTGTTTTCTCCCTCCTCTGTGTCCACCCCACCCCCATAATCTGACCTGCTGCAGTACATTTGTCCTTTTATAAGGATGTCCAGCATTCTCCCGTTTTTTTAAAAGTAGGATTTATTGAAAGAACAGAAAAGCTCCCACCGTGAGAGGAGCCCCGATGGGGTTGCCCCCTTTCAATTTCAGTTTCATATTATTGCCTTAATTTCTCTTTGGGGGAAACTGTTGTTTTTGGTTTTTGTCACGAGCTCACTGTGTCACCCAGGCTGGAGTGCATCGGCATGACCGTGGCTCTCCGCTGTCTTGACCTTCTGGGCTCAAGTGATCCTCCCGTCTCAGCCTCGTGAGTCGCTGAAACTACGGGCATGCACCACCATGCCTGGCTAATTTTTTCATTTCTTTGTAGGGATGAGGTTTTACTGTGTTGCCCAGCCTGGTCTTGAACTCCTGGGCTCGGGCAATACTCCCACCTCAGCCTCTCAAGTAGCTGGGATTACAGGCATGAGCCACCACGCCCAGCCTGAAACAGTCTATTGTGGAATGCCTCCCTGATGCTATGGAGCTAAAGTGGCCAGATCATTACTCTCCCAGACCCAGAGCTGATGGGGAGAGGGGGAGTGATGAGGGATACGTAAGGCTTAACCAATCAGAGGCTTTCTTCTAGACTTTGAATTTGGGGTAAGAACCAGGAGGTCCAGCTGCAACAGTGCACAGGCCTAAGCACTTCAATGGGGTAGCCCTGCCTGGCTCAACTGCCTGAGCCATGATCTTCTGTGGCTTTGGTCCCATCAGCCTCCCCTATCTTATCAGTAAGTTTCCTCTCTGTTCAAGAAGGCCAGAGGCAGTTTCTGTCGTTTGCAATCAATAAACCCAAACATACCGTATGACCCAGCCATTCCACTCCTCAGTGCGTATTCAGGAGAAATGATAACATATCTCCATACGAACCCTTGTCCACAGCAAGGATCCATTGTAGCGACATTCTGCATGATAGCCAAAAAAATGGAAACAACCCAAATGTCCATCAACTGATACATGAGTAAATAAGATGTGGTATATCCATACGATGGATGATTATTCTGCCAGAAAAAGGAGTGAAGTGCCAATATATGCCACAACATGAACTTTGAAAGCTATATGCTATATTAAAGAAACCAGGCCAAGTGCAGTGGCTCAGCCTGTAATCTCAGCAATTTGGGAGGCCAGGTGAGTGGATTGCCTGAGAACAGAGGTTCAAGACCAGCCTGGGCAACTTGGTGAGACCGCATCTCTACAGTAAATCACAAAAGTTAGCCGAGCATGGTGGCATGTGTCTGTAGTTCCAGCTACTTGGAAGGTTGGCACAGAAGGATCGCCTGAGCCCAACAGATCGAGGCTTCGGTGGCCATGAGCGTGCCTCTGCATTCCAGCCTGGGCAACAAAGTGAGACTCCAACTCAAAAATAAATAAATAGATAAATAAAATACAATCCACAATTCGGTAGACTTCACTATTTTCATGGAATTGAGCAGCCAACATCACAATTTTAAAACATTTTCATTACCCTCAAAAGAAACCGCTGGCAAAACCGAATCTACTTTTTGTCTCTATGAATTTGCCTAATGTGGGCATTTCGTAAGAAATATAATATATGGTCTTTTGTGTCTGGCTTATTGTTTTATTTTATTTTTTGAGTTGGAGTCTCACTCCGTCACCCAGGCTGGAGTGCAGTGGCACGCTTACGGCCATCCCAACGTTGATCTGCGGGCTCAGGCAATTCTTCTGCCTCAGCTTTCCAAGTAGCTGGAACTACAGGTATACACCACCAAGCCCATCTCATTTTTTGATTGTTTGTAGAGATGAGGTCTCGCCAAGTTGCCCAGGCTGGTCTCGAACCCCTGGGCTCAGGTAATCCTCTGGCCTTGGCCTCCCAAAGTCCTAGGATTATAGGCATGAGCCACTGCGCCTGGCTCAAATTGTGGATTTTAAAAGAATGAGTTTATAATATGTAAATTATAACTCAGTGGTGCTGTTATTTAAAAATTTTGTATCTTTTTTTAAGACACAAGGTCTTGCTCTGTCACCCAGGCCAGAGAACAGTAGCACGATTATAGTTCACCAGTCTCAAACTCTTAGGTTCAAGCAATCGTCCTGCCTCAGCCTCCCGAGTAGCTAGGAATATAGACATGCACCACCACACTTAGATAATTTTTAAATTTTTTGTAGAGATTAGGTCTTGCTATGTTGCACAGGCTGGTCTTGAACTTCTGGCCTCAAGCAATCCTCCCACCTCGGCCTTCCAAAGTACTGGGATTTCATGCACAGTCAAAACTATTATTCAAAAATAAAAGAACCCACTGTTAAAATGACCATACTACCCAAAGCAATCTACAGATTCAATGCAATTTCTATCAGAATGCCAATGTCATTTTTCACAGATTTAGAAAAAAACAATTTTAAAACTCATATGGAACCAAAAAAGGGCTCAAATAGCCAAAACAAACCTAAGTTAAAAAAAAACAAACAAAGCTGAAGGCATCACATTACTTGACTTCAAATTATACTACAAGGCTATAGTAAGCAAAACAGCAGGATACTGGTATAAAACTAGACACATAACCGCCGGGCTCCGTGGCTCAGCCTGTAATCCCGCGCCTTTGGGAGGCTGAGGTGAGTGGATTGCCTGAGCCCGCGGGTTCGAGACCCGCCTGGGCAGGCGAGACCTCATCTCTACAATAAATCAAAAAATCAGCCGGGCGTGGTAGCGCGCACCTGTAATTCCGGCTACTCGGAAGGCTGAGGCGGAAGGATCGCCGGAGCCCAGTAGGTTGAGGCTGCGGTGGCCGAGAGCGGCCGCTGCACTCCAGTCTGGGTGACAGTGAGACTCCAACTCAAAAAAAAAAAAAATAGACACATAGATCAATGGAACAGAATAGAGAACCCAGAAATAAAGCCCCACACCCACACCAACTGATCTTCACCAAAGTCAACAAAAACATACACTGGGGAAAGGAAATCCTATTCAATAAATGGTGCTGGGAAAATTGATTAGCTATTTGTAAAAGAATAAAACTGGACCGATATCTCTCATATATACAAAAAATTGCTTAAGATGGATTAAAGACTTAAATGTAAGACCTGAAGCTATAAAAATTCTAGAACACATAGGAAAAACTCTTCTGGACATTGACCAAGGCAAATAATTTATGACTAAGGCCTCAAAAGCAAATGCAACAAAAACAAAAACAGACAAATGGGACTTAATTCAATGAAAAATCTTCTGCACAGCCAAAGAGATAATCAACAAAATAAAGAGATAACCTACATAATGGATGAAAATATTTGCAGACAATGCATCTGACAAAGAGCTAATATGTAAAATATATAAGAAACTCAAACAACTCTACAAAAAAAAATCTTATTTAATAAGTGGGTAAAGGACATAAGCAGACATTTTTCTTTTTTTTTTCTGAGACAGGGTCTCACTCGGTCACCCAAGCTGGAGAGCAGGGGCACAATCGCAGCTCACCACAGCCTCAACCTCCTGGGCTCAGGTGATCCTTCTGCCTCAGCCTCCCAAATAGCTGGGATTACAGGCATGTGCCATCACACCCAGCTAATTTTTGGATTTTTTTTAAAGCTGCTGCTGTTTGTTTGTTTGTTTGGAGTAGGAATCTCACTCTGTCTCCCAGGCTGGAGTGCAGTGGCACACTCACAGCCACCATAGCCTCAACCTGCTGGGCTAAGGAGATCTTTCCACCTCAGCCTTCCAAGTAGCTGGAACTACAGGCATGTGCCACCACACCCTGCTAATTTTTTAACTTATTGTAGAGAACAGGTCTTGCCAAGTTGCCCAGGCTAGTTTTGAACCCCTGGATTTAGGCAACCGCTCGCCTCTGTCTCCCAAAGTACGGAGATTACAGGCGTGAGCCACCATATCTGGCCTAACAGACATTTTTCAAAAGAAGACATACAAGCAGCTAAAAAACAAGTGAAAAACATGCTCAACATCAGTAATCATCAGAGAAATGTAAATTAAAACCATAATGAGTCGGATTCGGTGGTTCAGCCTGTAATCCCACGCCTTTGGGAGGCTGAGATGAGTGGATTGCCTGAGCCCGCGGGTTCAAGACCTGCCTGGGCAACTTGGCGAGACCTCATCTCTACAATAAATCAAAAAATGAGCCGGGTGTGGTAGCGCACACCTGTAGTTCCAGCTACTTGGAAGGCTGAGGGGGACGGATCGCCGGAGCCCAGCAGGTCGAGGCTGCGGCGGCCGGGAGCGGCCACTGCACTCCAGTCTGGGCGACAGAGTGAGACTCCAACTCAAAAAAAAAACAAAACCATAATGAGATACTATCTTATACCAAGTCAAAAAATAATAGATGTTGGCAAGTATACAGAGAAAAGGGAACACTTATACACTTGGTGGGATTGTAAATTAGCACAACCTCTACGGGAAACAGTATGGAGATTTCCCAAAGCACTAAAAATAGAACTACCATTTGATCCAGGAATCCCAACACTGGGTATTTCTACCCAAAGGAAGAGAAATAAAAAGGATACCTGCACTCATATGTTGCAGCACCATTCACATAGCAAAGCTACAGAATTAATCCAAGTGTCCATCAACAAATGATTGGATAAAGAAATGTAGTGTATACAGTAAGAGGGGAGGTGAGGATGGGGAAGTTACCTACTTTTTTTTTTTTTTTTTGAGTCGGAGTCTCACTCTGTCACCCAGTCTGGAGTACAGTGGCACACTCACAGCCACCACAGCCTCGACCTGCTGGGTTCAGGTAATCCTTCTGCCTCAGTCTTCCAAGTAGGTGGAACTACAGGTGTGCGCCACCACACCTGGCTAATTCTTTGATTTAATGTAGAGACAAGGTCCCGCGCCAAGTTGCCCAGGCTGGGCTGGAA
Organism: Carlito syrichta; assembly: GCF_000164805.1. Classification (NCBI taxonomy): domain Eukaryota; kingdom Metazoa; phylum Chordata; class Mammalia; order Primates; family Tarsiidae; genus Carlito; species Carlito syrichta. Next base: position 478,333 of record NW_007251111.1, on the reverse strand, counting down.
CCCCTCAACTCTGGCAATCCTCTCGCCTCTGCCTACCAAAGTGCTGGGATTACAGGCTTGAGTCACTGTGCCCACCCAGAAATTATCTATTGAGTACAATGTTGCCTATCTGGGGAATGGGCCGCCTGAGACCCACACAGTATGTCCGTGGAAAAAACATGCATGTATACCCTCTGAATCTAAAATAAAAATGGAAAAAGAAAGAAAATGTGGTATATATACAAATGGAATACTACACAGTCATAAAAATTAAATCATGTCCTTTGCAGCAACATGGATGGAACTAGAGGCCATTATCTTAAAATAACGGAAACAGAAAGTCAAGTACTGTGTGTTCACCTATAAGTGGGCACTAAATAACATGTACACATGGAGATAGACAGTGGCATAGTAGACACTGGAGACTCGGAAAGAACAGGGTGAGAGATGAGAAATTACCTAGCGGGTACAACAAGCACCACTTGCGTGACGGGTATACTCAAAGCCCAGATTTTACGCCACACAATTTATCGATGCTACACAACTGCCCTGTAAACCCCAAATCTATAAAAGTAAATACATAAAAATAAAAGTACTCTCCTCCTAATTAAGATAACTTTAGTGCAAGAGGCAGAGAGGCAGCCTGGGTGCAGGAAGAATGCCACCCTTTGGAGCCCCAGGGGATTTACTTCTCATCCCAAGTATGTTTCTTGCCAACCTTAAGTTTCACCCTTTATTCTGTTTTCTCATCACTAACATGAAGGCGCTTAGCAGATCACTGTTCCCAAACAGGACACAAAGACCACTTTTGTGATCTTTGTATATCATTGTGCCAACTGAGTGATGATTTACCTGGCTCTTTTTTTTTTCGGATCGGAGCCTCACTCCATCGCCCAAACTGGACTGCAGTGGCAAGCTCATGGCCACCCCAGCGTCGACCCGCTGGGCTCCAGCAATCCTTCCCCCTCAGCCTTCCAAGTAGCTGGAACTACAGGTGTGTGCTACCACGCCCAGCTTATATTTTGATTTATTGTAGAGATGAGGTCTTGCCAAGTTGCCCAGGCTGGTCTTGAACCCGTGGGCTCAGGCAATCCTCTCACTTTGGCTTCCCAAAGTGCTGGGACTACAAGCTTGAGCCACCACACCCAGCCAACCTGGCTATTTCTTTAAATTAGTTCACCTTTTTTTTTTTTTAAGCCTAGCATTATTCTAAACAAAAATATTCATAGAATCATGGGTTTGCTGTGCTAACTGTATTTTCCCAAAGCACAATCAACTCAGCGCCAGAGAGTAAAATTTAGAAAGTCCACCCACCTCCATGTCACTAGTTTCATTCCTACTGTTTCGGAATCCCGGATCTAGGGTTCTCCAGAGCTCAGTCTACAAATTAACCTAGAGGGTAGAGGACAGGGTCCTCCCTTTGTTTCTCCTTCAACGCTGGCAGACATTTTTATCACAGGCCTTGCAGGGCCTGGCCTGCTCTGGGTGTGGAGTTTCTGGTTTGCTGGAAGGAAAGGACTGCCATAAGACCAGCCCCATTTAGTGCCTTGATGGTGCTTCCTGGGATGCTGGGAATAGTTATTTTAACGTTGCAAAGGAGGACATTGTCTGATAAATATTAACATATCAGAAGAGGGCTAGACAGATCTTTTGGACAACCCTGCCGGGTCCCCTCTCATTGTGGGAGTTTTTCTGTCCTCTCAATAAATCCTGCTTAAAAAAAAAAAACAAAAACAGATCTTTTTGACAATTCAGGGTTTTTGTTCTTGTTGCTGTTTTGGGGTTTTTTTTTTGAGTCAGTGTCTCACTCTGTTGCCCAGGATGGAGTGCAGTGGCACGATCACGGCACTATAATGTCGACCTCCTGGTCTCAGGTTATCCTCCTGCCTCAGCCTTCCAAATAGCTGGGACTACAGGTGTGCACCACTCTGCCCCGCTAATTTTTAAATTTTTATTTATTTATTTTATTTTTTGAATTGGAGTCTCACTTGGTCACAGGCTGGAGTGCCGTGGCACTCTCACAGTCACCGCAGGCTTGACCTGCTGGGCTCAGGTGATCCTTCGACCTCAGCCTTCCAAGTAGCTGAAACCACAGGCATGTGCCACCATGCCCAGCTGATTTTTTTATTTATTGTAGAGACGAGGTCTCGCCATGTTGCTCAGGCAGGTCTCAAATCCCTGAGCTCAAGTAATTCTCTCTCCTCGGCCTCCCAAAGTGCTGGGATGACAGGCGTGAGCCACCATGCCTGGCCAAGTGCTCTTTTAACTCTATCATAGCAGGCCATGAAGTTGGACAATTTGGGGTGGATGTACTTGTCGATTTCATCCAATTGGGCCATGCACACAACTGCCATCTGGGCCCGCGGATAGGATCAGCTTTGGGGACTGAGACACAAATGTGGCTTTGCAGGGTGGAAAACGGTGAGATCTTTGTCCTTCCCACGTAAGGGTCACAACGACACTCCTATAACAAAAGACAGGTTAGCAAGAGAAAAACATAACAGATTAACTTAACCATAGTTTCACCTGATATGGACCCTTCAGAAATGAAGCCCCAAGGGAAAACTGTTCATTCTTTTGTTGTTGTTGTTGTTGAGTTGGAGTCTCACTCTGTCGCCCAGACTGGAGTGCAGTGGCCGCTCCCGGCCACCACAGCCTTGACCTGCTGGGCTCCGAGATCCTTCCGCCTCAGCCTTCCAAGCAGCTGGAACTACAGGCGTGCACTACCATGCCCGGCTAATTTTTGATTTATTGTAGAGATGAGGTCTTGCCAAGTTGCCCAGGCGGGTCTCGAACCCGCGGGCTCAGGCAATCCACTCACCTCAGCCTCCCAAAGCGCGGGATTACAGGCTGAGCCGCCGAGCCCGGCTTGGACCTACTCTTGAACCAGGGTAGGTCAGATCATTTATGACCAGCTCCTACACAGAAGGTGGAGAAGTTTAGAGTAATATTTCTAGATTTTGTGGCTTACCGTGAGGAAATGGAGATCGCATGACCTAACTCAGGGAGGAGGAATTCTGGGTTCCATGACACGCTTCAGGAGAAAACGAGGAGCGAGAGACAGGGCAGGAGGTCAGCAAGACCTTGCTTCTGAGGCCTTCTGATGTCCTTTATTATTTTTTGTAGAGACGAGGTCTCACTATGTTGCCCAGGCTGGTCTTGAACTCCTGGCCTCAAGCAATCCTCTTGCCTTGGCCTCCTAAAGAGCTGGGATTATAGGCATGAGCCACTCCTCACCCCTAATGTCCTTAAGTTCAAAGTGTTCAGTTTTCAGTATGCAAAAGCATTAGGTCTTGTTTTCTGAGCTCCACCAGCTTCTTCCTCTTTTTTTTTTTTTGAGTCAGAGTCTCACTCTGTCGCCCAGGCTGGAGTGCAGTGGTACACTCATGGCCACCGCAGCCTCAACCAGCTGGGCTCAGGTGATCCTTCTGCCTCAGCCTTCCTAGTAGTTGGAACTACAGGCAGGTGCCACCATGCCTGGCTAATTTATTTTTTATCTGTTGTAGAGACAAGGTCTTGCCATGTTGCCCAGGCTGGTCTCAAACCCGTGGGCTCAGGCAATCCTCTCGCCTCCGCTTCCCAAAGTGCTGGGATTACAGGTGTGAGCCAACATGCCCAGCTCACCAGCTTCTAAGATGAAAATTATATCCACTGAATTTAGCATTTCCGAATACCAGTAATAAACAGTAACAAACTCTCCCATGACTTCTTTTATTCACACATTCCACTTATAGTCACGAGCGCAAAACCTCGATTCCTCTTGAGTCAGAAACCATATGTTTCTTACGAATCACTGTGTCTGCAGTTCTCAGCCAGGTCCATGGCAGGCCCCTAAGAAATCTCAGCTTCATTAGCTAGTAGCCCTGAACTCCAAAGATTGTGTAGCCTAGAGAGTGTGTGGACGGGAGGTGGAATGGGGGAGACTGAGACAAGCCCACAGACACGGGGCAGGGTTTACCACTGTGCCGAGGAGCCTGCACACTGGGCAGAGATTAGAGGCCCTTGAGGCGGTGTCCTCTATCCTCTGCACAGACCAGGCTATGCCCACCAGCTGGGTCCGTCAGTGGAGACGGTTTCCACTCATCCAGCTAAGGCAGCAGAGCAGAGCGGTGATGCATTTATTCCATCCAACAAACAACCATTGACAGCCAGCCCCATGCCAGGCCCCGTGCCAGGCCCCACGGAGGAGACAAATGGAACTCAGGCTGGCACTGAGCCTCACCCAGGGCTCCCGAGTCCACAGATCCACTGGCCCAGGCCTGCCAACTCCTCATGCGGTGCTCTCTTCACAACAGAAGTGCCTTCCAGAAGCAGTGCCCTCGCTGCCAGGTTTAAGAGGACCCTTCTAGCAGTGGGCACGTGGAGGCTGCGTGAGGGGTTTCTAAGATTTACTCACACCGGGGCCTGTGGTGTATCTGGTGCTGAGGTCCAGTGGAAATGAGACTCATCCTCACCCCAGGAGCTGACCGGGGCGACCACGTCAGTGTCCAGGTAAGAGGATGGGATAAGGGGGCCCTGATGGCAGAGACATAGATGGGACAGGATGTGAAATGTTCACGTCTGGGATCCTGGGGGCAGAGGAGCCTTGAGCAGGGGAAGACGGAGCGGGGGTGCAGGGGCATGTGAGGCCCTCGTGGCTTGGGGCCTCAGTAACGTAGGCCCTTCTGGACGGTTCTAGCCATGGGATGAGGCACTTGGCCTTCATGGAACAAGCCTACACGTTCCTTTTACAGCCCGTGCCCTTCTTGGGATCAACAAACTGCTTCCTGCTTCCAGCAGTCTTTCCCCGTTAGGTTTCTTCTTGAGGCGACCTGAGCTCCAGGGGTGTCTTCCGAAAGGCCGGTACGGCCCCACGTGGGCTGCACGGTCGGGGACACACTTGCCCGGCCCATTCTGCGGCACGTTCAGTTGGCCAGACGGCAGAGAACCAGGCTAAAGCGTCTTCGAGAAGACGAAAGGGGTGATGGAAGGGTTGGTGGATAGCAGGGTTTCTGAACCTTGGCCCTGGTGACATTCGGGCCGGGTCGCTCTGTGTTACGGGGGCTGACTTGTGCACTGCAGGGTTTTAGCAGCAGCCCTGGCCTCCAATGAGTACATCAGAGTGAGCAACTCTCCGGTTGTGACGACCATACATATCTCCAGATATTTCCTATGTCCCCTGGGGTAAGGACGGACGGCAGAAGCGTAAAATCATCCCGTTGAGAAGCACTGGTGCACAGGCTTTGCGGCTGAGTCCTGGCTCGGCCATTCATTAGCTGGGTGAACACAGGGAGGTTATTTAGCTGATCTGTACCTCCCTTTCTTTATTCACAAAATGAAAGTAATAAGGCTGGGCGCAGTGGTTCACGCCCATCATCCCAGCACTTTGGGAGGCCGAGGTGAGAGGACTGCCCGAGCCCTTGGATTCGAGACCAGCCTGGGCAACGTGGCGAGACCTCATCTCTACAATAAGTTTTAAAAGCTAGCCGGGTGTGGTGGCACGTCCCTGTGGCTCCAGCTACTTGGAAGGCTGAGGTGGAAGGATCCCCTGAGCCCAGCAGGTTGAGGCTTCGGTGGCCGGGAGCATGCCACCGCACTCCAGTCTGGGCGACAGAGTGAGAGACTCCAATTCAAAAAAAAAGGAAATAATACCTACCTCATAGGGTTGTTATGAAATGTGGCACATGCCTATAGTCCCAGCTACTCAGAAGGCTGAGGTGGGAGGTTACCTAAGCCCAGAAGGTCAAGGCTGTGGTGAGCTGCTATCCAGCCACTGCACTCCAGCCTGGGTGACAGAGTGAGACCCAACTCGGGAAAAAAAAAAGTGTGTGCATATGTGTCTATACACACACACACGTAAAGAAATGTCTAGCACATAGCAATCACTCAACAGATACTAACTATTGTTCTTATCACAGGGGGAAAAAGAGCAGGTAAAATGGATGGTCAAAAAGACTGATCCAGGCCGAGCACAGTGGCTCACATCTGTAATCCCAGAACTTTGGGAGGCCGAGGAGAGAGAATTGCCTGAGGGGATTTTGAGACCAGCTTGGGCAACCTAGCAAGCCCTCGTCTCTATAATACATCAAAAAATTAGCCAGGCGTGGTGGTGCGTGCCTGTAGCCCCACGCCCGGCATGAGAGAAATTTTTCTACGAAGCCCCAAAGAAACTTTTTGTCAAGTGAATCCTAGCACGAGGTCCATGAGTGACAGAATAGAGGATGTTTCAGCAGCGGTTCTGTAATGTTACACGTGTCTCCACAACATCGACCGGCGATCCCAGTGGATTTCAAGCACCGCAGGTCTCCACCTCGGCTCTGTCCACGAATGTGTCCCCATCACCCAGGAACGAATTCCCTGAAAATGGCTGCCCTTCTGGCAGCAAGTTGGGGTGGGCAAGAGAGACAGCCTCTCTCCCCGGCCGCCCCGCCGATCTGCAGGCCCCGCTCCAGGCTGATTGGCAGGGCTGGTCACTCGTGCACACTGCCAGCTGCCTGGACGGTCCTGATGGCTCAGCTGTCTGGCTGCAGCCCCTCGGTAAAGGGGCCCACAACGGGGCTCGGCACTGAGAGAGACTCGAGCCAAACCCCCACTGCTCAGTTTTCTTTTTGAGTTGGGGGTCTCACTCTGTCACCCAGGCTGAGTGCAGGGGCACCATCACAGCTCACCACAGCCTCGACCTCCTGGGCTTAGGCGATCCTCCCATCTTAGCCTCCCAAGTAGCTGGGACTACAGGCATGTGCTACCCCACCCAGCTAATTAAAAAAATGTTTTAAAATAGAGATGGGGTCTCGCTATGTTGCCCAGGCTGGTCTCAAACTCCTGGACTCAAGTGATCCTCTCACCTTGGCCTCTCAAAATGCTGGGATTACAAGCACGAGACACTGCGCTTGGCCTACTGCCAGTTCTGAATGGCTTTCAGGGAGGCAGGGAGAGGAAGAGGCCAGCTCTAAGTGAGGAATAAAGGCAGTGACTGCCGATAGGAGGCTTCAAGTGACCCAGGGAAAAGGAATACAGTTACCAGAACCATGATGTGTGGTGAAAGCTGCATCTCGCCCTCTTCACCTCACCGTGCCTCAGCTTCCTCTTCTGCAAAATGGGGATAATATCGATCTTAGTGTGCAGATTAAGGGAGCTTTATACACAAAGCGCTTAGAGCAATGTTCGGCACACAGTAAGTGTTAACTGTTATTATGGTTATCACTTTTGCCCTCAGCCCTTTCTTGTGTACGTCTTATACTCAAACAACATATCTCCTTGAGTGTGGGGGCGACAGGAAAAGGCTTCTGAGCCTCTGAGTCACTGTGTAACCCTTAGCTTAGAGCCAGGTAACGGACCAAGCATTCGTGTGTGACATATCGGGGGAGCCCACAGCATGAGACACAGGCTAGCCCCAAACCCGCCACCAGCGGGTGCCTTTGTCAATGTGACCTTGGGCAAGTCTTTGCTTCTCCCTGGTCCTCAGTTGACTCACCTATAAAATGCAGCGGTGACTCTCAATAACTCCTAACTTCGACCATACGTTCTAACATCTCCAAGTTCTGCCAGTGGCCAACTGGGTATATCCGAGTTTCTGGAAGTGGAGAGTTACTGAGCTCCTCAGAGGATGTTGATGTTCAGTCAGGTCTGGAAGCCACTGACTAGACAAGCGCTAAGGCCCCCTTCAAGATTCAGATTCCTGAGATAAATTAATTATGGGCTCGTGGAGCAGAAAGGAGCTTGGAGTGGTCGTGTGCCTGAGTGGGCCAGGGCAGATGGCTCCTGCTTGAGAAAGAGCCAAGCTGGTGCCCCGGGAGCTCATCCAGGGTGTAATTGTCCCGAGCATTAAGAAGACATACTTTCTGTTCTTTTTGGGGGCGAGGGAGGTTGGGGTCTCACTCCATCGCCTCAGCTGGAGTGCAGTGGCACAATCACGGTTCACTGCAGCCTCAATCTCCTGGCTCAGGTAATCTCCTCGCCTCAGCCTTCCAAGTAGCTGGAACTACAGGCGCATGTCACCATGGCCGACAAATTTTTTGATTTATTGTAGAGATGAGATCTCACTATGTCGCCCTGGCTGGTCTCAAATTCCTGTGTTCAAGTGATCTTCTCTCCTCAGCCTCCCAAAGTGCTGGGATTACAGGCGTGAGTCACCATGCCTGGCCAGGAAGCTGTCCTTTCTATCCAATCAAATCTCCAACTCAGCAACTACCTCTCAATCTGCAGGCTTTATTCTTGGGGTTGTGGAGACCAGCTGGCAATAGCCCTTAGTATGTCCCTTCGTGCTCTAGAGCGCTGCTGGAAGTCAGACTCGTCTCGACATTGTTACCGGTGAAATGCCTCTTGACATGACTGTTTCTTTCTGTTCCCATGTGACTGCCCTAGTTGAGGCTGTTAATACCTGTTGTTTGCACCATGCAACAGCTTCCTAGCTAGTCCTCTGACTTCCAGTCTCTCCTCCCTTGAATCTTTTCTCTTTTTTTTTGAGTTGGAGTCTCACTGTCGCCAGACTGGAGTGCAGTGGCCGCTCCCGGCCACCGCAGCCTCGACCTGCTGGGCTCCGGCGATCCTTCCGTCTCAGCCTTCCGAGGAGCTGGAACTACAGGTGCGCGCTACCACGCCCGGCTCGTTTTTGATTTATTGTAGAGATGAGGTCTCGCCAAGTTGCCCAGGCGGGTCTCGAACCCGCGGGCTCAGGAATCTTTTCTTCATGATCCCCGAACCCCAGTCCTCAGGGTATCACCACTCTTGCCCACAAATCCTCCATGGCTCCCAGTCAAAACCAAAATTCCTCAGTCAGCCATTCAAGGCTTTTCAGAGCCTGACCCAACCTCCATTTTTTATTTCTGAGCTTACTGCATTCCATTTCCAAAACTTCCTCAGTCCAAGAGCCACCTGGGGCTACAGTTAACTTTGTTGAATTTTTTGGACAGGTTTCCCAAACTCGTATAACCATGAGACTCCCTCCCCACCACTGCCTGCTTTTCATGACAAAATAGCTGTAACAGCTCATGGAGACGCAATGATTTGGGAAACACCCTCCAGGCCCTTCTGATGGCTTAACTCTGTTCAAAGATCTTCTCAGGTCTCAAGTCAGATCAGAACAACCATCTGTTATTGTCGCTCCTGCTTCATCTCCATCTGTTTTTAAACACTAAGAAGGCAATACAGAGACATGGCACCAGAACACTCCTCTGTCCCCCCTTATTCCTTCTTTGCCTTCTTTCCTAAGCTAATACTACGTTTTCCTCAAAAATTGAATTGCTCAGCCAAATGCAGTGAGATCACTTTGGGAGACCGAGACTGGAGGATCGCTTGAGACCAGGAGGTCAGGAGCAGCCTGGGCAACATAGTGAGGTCTTGTCTCTATAAAAAAAAAATGAAAATTCGCCAGGCACCGTGATGTGTGCCTATAGTCCCAGTTACTTGGGAAGCTGGGACAGAAGGATCACCTGAGCTGAGGAGATGGAAGCTGCAATGAGCCATGATCATGCCACTGCACTCCAGCCTGGGCAACAGAGTGAGACTCTTGACTTAAAAAAAAAAAATTGAATTGAGATCTGTTGTGAGAGTTGTCCATTCAGCTGATGAGTATAGTTGTCCATTCAGCCATCTTTGTTTTCCCAACTTCCAAATAAACAGCCTCCTCAAGTAGGTAAACATCTGCCTCTCTTGGGGCTACTCCCCATTCCTGTACTTGTGACAGACATTGCTGGTTAATGATAACGCCTACCCCTAAGCCCTAGATGTCACAGTGCAGACTCAGAATCCTCCTCAACACAGTTCTGCAGGCGAGCTTTCTCCATGAAAATCCTACTTACCCTCAGTGACCTAGTTGATTCAATAGCTAATGTGGTTACTGCAAAAGCTCTGTGGGTTTCCATTTCAGCTCCCTTATGGAACACAGAGTAGTCTCTGGTTACATTTTGTCTACTCCAAGCCTTTCAGGCTGGGGCATTTGTGCTGTGCGCGAGGATCTATTAGATGTCTAATTTGGCATAAAAATTGGAACTAGACTGCCAAGGTCAGAAAAGATTCTACAGAGAACTGTCCCAGGGCACCGTCTACCTTCCATCTCTTTCTCCTGCCAAAACCCACAGAAGTGTCCGGTGAGCAAGCGGGTCTTTAGCCGCTTACTGCACCTTAGAGAGCACCTTAGAGCACCTTAGAGGCTGCAAAACAAATGACAGGCGGCCCCTGGAAGGATGCACCACGGCGGGGGTGGATGGCAATCGGAGATGCCTTCAGTGTCAGGGGCAGTGGCAGGGTTTTCAAATTGGCAGGAGCTGATGGAACCGTGTGCAATGGAAAGACTGATATCTTTGGTCAGGTAACAGGCTGCTCTGGTTTCTTCTCACTCCTCCCCGCCTTCCTTCTCCTCTGAGGTGATCACATTTCCTTGGTGATTTTCATGCTTGACAAGTGTGCATTCCATAGGGACCTTGTCCGGATGAACTATGGGTACTAATTCATGTTACCATCTACACGGTATCTTTCTTCCTCCCTTCCCACTGTAAGCATCTGCTAAACACCTGTGGTGTGCTATATGGTAAGCACTATGGCAGGGGAGAAAGTCCTTGAACACTGTCTGGAGCCACTTGGAAATAAAGATGCCACAGACCCCATGAGCGGAAAAATACATTCCGAGTTGCTTCCTCTCTTCTTTATTGTTTTTGTATTTTTATTTTTGGAGTGCCGTGGCATGTTCACGGCCACCGCAGCCTCGACCTGCTGGGCTCAGGCGATCCTTCCGCCTCAGCCTTCCAAGTAGCTGGAACTACAGGCAAGTGCCACCACACCCAGCTAATTTTTTGATTGAATGTGGAGATAAGGGCTTGCCAAGTTGCCCAGGCTGGTCTCGAAACGGTGGGCTCAGGCAATCCTCTCTCCTCAGCCTCCCAAAGTGCTGGGATTATAGGCGTCAGGCACTGTGCCTGGCTTCCTCTCTTCTTTAGAGCTCAAGAAAGTCATAACCAAGTGGGAGAAAGTTGAAAGCCTGACAGGTAAATTGAGGGAATTCCAGGGAATTCTACAAAATCGTGGAGAGCCTCCCTCACATAAACACAAACAAGTTCTCAGGTTCAGGATACCATAACGAGACATTAGCTGAACACGTCGTAGCTTTTACTTGTTGCCAGGCACTGTTCTAAAGGTTTTCTATATATGAATTCTCTAAATCTCCACATTAATATTATGAGTTAAATATGCTTATTATCATTCCAAAGATGAGAAACACGCCAGGTGTAGTGGCTCATGTCTGTAATCCCAGCACTCTGGGAGGCCAAGGCTGGAGGATTGCTTGAGCCCAGGAGTTTGAGACCAGCCTGGGCAACATATGGAGACCTCATCTCTACAGAAAATCAAAAACTTAGCCAGGCATGGTGGCTACTCAAGAGGCTGAGGCAGAAGGATTTCCTGAGCCCAGGAGGTTGAGGCTGCAGTGAGCAGTGATCATGCCACTGCCCTCCAGCCTGGGCAACAGAGTGAGAAACTGACTCAAAAAAAAAAAAAAAAAAAAAGGGGAGAAACAGAGATACAAAGGTAATTGACTAAACCAAGGCCAGAAAGCGAAAAGTTTTTGTTTGTTTTTTTTTAGCCACAAAGCTAAAAGCTAGAGCTGGGATTTGAACATAGGTTGTCCAATTGAGGACTCCTGCACTGCCTGAAATATGTACATTTAAGCACAAAAAACCAGACAAACAAACAAAAAGTGCTGATTCATGAGTTGGAATGGAAGTGAGATGGGTGACAACCGGGTGTGCTTTTTATCTGAAGCTGTTTTATCAGTTAAGTATAGAAGAGTCTTGATAGATGGGAGGCTCCGAATGCCTGTCGCCACCCCAGGCTTTAAGGACACCTCTCCCAGTGTCCCCTGGACAGACAGCAGACTGGTACCTGGTGTCTGGCTCAGAGTCCAAGTCCATGTTCCTGCCAGGCTCAGACGCAGGTCTGCGTGGTCCCTTCACGTACTCACATCCTGTGATTTTTTTTTTTTTTTTAAATCAGAAACTCATGTGATGCAATGAGTACCTAGCACAGCAATCCTGGTTGCTGGTCCTAGAGGTCTGCAACCCTAACTTCTAGCATGGACGGTAGCACCTACTGTCCCTTGATTCTGTTTTTTCCATCTATAAGTATTTATGCACTCAGTCAATAATTGTGAGCAACTCTAAGCCCTGAAGCCACTCGGTTGGATCCAGTGGTTGCCCCAAGGGACCTGCTATTTGCTGGTAAAGGGATCTTTACAGACCCGCTGCCCTGTGTCCTCAGAATGTGCCCTGGAGGGAGGGAGGGCCCCGCCTGCCCCTCCCCGCTAAGGAGCCTGAGCAGCAAGTGAGATCACACAGGGGAAAGCGCCTTGTAAATAGCAGAAGGGGAGGATGGGGCGTGGGGCGAGGGGAGGGGGAG
>NW_007251111.1:462378-464961 GCF_000164805.1 Carlito syrichta | reverse complement strand
GGCCTACCGGTGAGCTGTGCCAGGGCTGAAATGGCTCGGCTTCTCGCGGCCTGGGCTTCCTCCGTGGCCCGGGACCGAGGCGAGGATGGCGCAGTTTCTCACGTGCTCCGAAGTCGAGACTGGAGGAGCAAAGAGAGAAACGACCCCCCCATCCCTTCCGTCTGCCCTGCATGCCAGACCCCAGCCCATCGGCTCCTCCCTTCCTACTCCCAAATTCAGACGGTCTGGCTGGCTTGGGAAGACGGTCTTGCAGCCATAGGGCCTTCTTTTTGTAGGAGCGTTCGCTGATTCTGCTCACATTTCTGGAATCAAACGCCGAGCCTGAATACGCATCATTCCCGGGCCATTTTTGGGAAGTAGTTGGATGAGACTACAAAGGCATCAAAGATAAGTTGATGGTTCAAAACGAGCATGGAGTTATTTCAGCCTGAAGGAAATCTAAGCTAGATGGTTCCCGAGTCTTCAGGGTCCCAGCTTGAACGTGAATATCAAGAACAGCAGAGTATCCAAGAAAAGGAAGCCAGGCTTCCAAACTGAGCAAAGAGGATTTTTTTTTTTAATTTAAAGGCTTTTATGTTCATTCCTTTGCCAAGCCAGCATTTCAGCTTCCTACTCCTCAGCTTATTGAATTCTTAAGTGCCATGGGAAACAAGACATATAACGTATTCAAGCTCTCAGCCAGGCACAGTGCCTCATACCTGTAATGCTAGCAGCACTTTGGGAGACCAAGGCGGGAGGACTACTTGAGCCCAGGAGTTTGAGACCAGCCTGGGGAACATAGTGAGACCTCACCTCTACCAAAAAAAAAAAATCAAAATATTAGCCGGGCATGGTGGTGCATGCCTGTCGTCCCAGCTACTTGGGAGGCTGAGGCAGAAGGATCACCTGAGCCCAGGAAATAGAGGCTGAAGTGAGCCGTGATGGTGCCACTGCGCTCCAGCCTGGGTGACAGAGTGAGACTCAAAAAACAAAGAAAGAATAAAATGAAATATTCAGGCTGCCATTGTCAAAGCATCCTAGCTCATGCTGCTTGGGTACAGTAGCTGTGTGCAGTGTCCAAGGAATGCCCACAGAGACCACACCACAGCTTTGCATGCAAGCAGCTGCTAACAATTCCAGCAAAGGGCTCCCTTCGGAGAAAATCTGGAGGAACCTTGGGAAAATTATGGTGAGGTTTGAAACGACTAAAAAGTCACAGGTGTTCCCCAGGGATAAAGTGCAGTACATTGATTGGCCAAAGGGCTCAGAGGAGATACAGTCGCCATTTCCTTTACCCATTTCCCCAAATAAGTTAGATGAATAATAATAATTTTTAAAAAAACAGAAGTGTTTGCTTCTCTCCAGTAGAAACTATTTCACTCAGTGCTCACAGCAATCGTGTGAAATGACTATTATCATTGGTGTCTTGCAGAGAAAGAAACAGAGGCTGCAAGACATTTAGTAACTTGCCTGTAAGAGAAGCAGCCAAGATTTGAACTCAAGTGTTCTGGTTCCAGAACTTTTGTGGTTTTCGCAATGCCACCGTCCCTCTGGCATGCAGACAATATTCTGAGAAGCAATTTTGTTTGCCACAGATTGCTGAATGAATTCTTCCACGAGCATCAGGATTCCACTACAGGGTGGAATTTGTTTGCCAAAGATGACCCTTATTCGGGAATAATGGCCATTCTGGTCAGTTCACACAACAGATTTTTCTGGGAGGCTCAAAACTTCTCAATTAAAGAAAAAGATCCCTCCTGGCTGTGTTTCCTGCTTTATTCTCTTCATTTAAGCTGGACAGGCTCTTTGTTCCCTGCCAAATCCCATGCAAGCAGTTGTAAGTGTTGTTCTCCAGGCAAAAATGAGTCCTCTTTGGGGAAAGTTGAGAAGAACCACTGTAAAACAATGAGAAGAAAGGCAGATAGAAGAGGGCAGCGGGGAGGATGGCTCCCCACGCCTGGAGGAACCACAGTGTTGCAGAACTAGAAGGTGCCTCTGAAAGCATCTCATGATCGTCTAAATGTGCCCTTCACAGATGACATCCAGACTCAGCGGTCAAGTGACTTCCCAAGATCACAGTCAGTGAGCAGGAGAGCTGGTCAGAATCCCAGTCCAATCCACTCTAGCTGAATGCACTTTTCATTTCATCCCATCTCAGGAGATTATATCTTATTTCCAAGCAAAATCCAGCTAGGAACCCAAATCTCCAGGGTCGTCCCTGAAATAGCTCGTTGGGGTTACTGCTCACTGCTGACATTCCAACCATTGTCCATCTTGAACTGTCCAGACAGAAAGGGGTGAGGAGTGCTCCATTCCAAGTGCTCTGAGCACTTTGCTGGGCACCATGCTTAGAGCTCATATGTGTCAGCTCATCCAATGATCTCAACCAACATGTAAGACAGGCATGGTTATGTTCATTTTACAGATGAGAATGAAGCTCAAAGCACCTAAAAAATGAGGCTTAAGCTCCCACAACTGGTAAGAGGTGATGGAAGGATTGGTGCCCAGCTCTGTCCCCCATCAAAAGCACTGCTCTGAACCACTGGCTTTTAAAAACCGTATCGTTGTGGTTCCAGCTACTTGGAAGGCAGAGGCGGAAGGATC
>NW_007251111.1:449107-462350 GCF_000164805.1 Carlito syrichta | reverse complement strand
CCCCCCCCCCAAAAAAAAACATAAAGTAAGTGCAGAGCCTGGGGAAACATACTTGGGCAGACCATGAGGAATCCTTAATACGTAACCAGCTATCTCTGCCTAGCCATGAGACTCCCACAGTGGGGACTTCCGAGTTGAGTTTCTAGTTCTTTTGCCCAAACTCTTATTGGGGTCTGGGGAAAAGGTAGGAAGAACAGTGAAGAAGCAGATATTCTGGTTTAATGGGGGAGAGAAAACAGGTGTGTTTTTGTAACCAAAGAGACGGTAAAAGTTACACCCTGCCTTCGAGAGCTACAGAAGAAATTCTCTGCTGTTCTTCAATTCTTCCACCACCCTCAGTCACCGTTTCACTAACACGTCTTGCATGCCACAGACCTTAAATCTAGCAGTCATCTCTGTAAATTGGGATTTATCGTTACAAAATTCCTTTCCTGAACTGAGAAAAGTAACGAGCACAGCCGGCTCTTGGGCACTGAAGCCTTCCACAGGCAAGACACGAGGTACTTTTCCCACGCCTCCCTCCCTCCCTGGGCATGAATGTCTTTTGCGCTCAAGGGAACATCAGGAAATGGTATACACTTGGCAGGCGAGACAGGTGCCAAAGTCTAGAAAAGGCGTGAGGTGGTCAGTGCTGGAGGGGCCCAAGAGGCAGGGACTCTGCCAACAGGGTGTGTTGCTTGTCCTCCAGACCAGACTGATTATGACTTTGTGCTTCTCCAGAAGTCAAAACTTCTCGACATCACACACTTGAATCCTAACCTCAGATTCCTTTTTAGTAAGAGCAGCGTCCCTCAGCCGCCCCAGGTTCATGTACAAAGAGCAAGGCCATGGCGGCGGCAGTAATCCACTGCTTGACGACAAACGTGTTTCTGCTCCGCCCGAGCAGCTCCCGGCATGGAACACCCACCCGTCGCTTGTCTCTGGAGCCTCTGTAGCTACTGACCTTAACCACATACCCATTGTTTCCGAGAGAGAGAAATTCACGTTGGCTTTGGTGGAGCATTTAGAAAAGAGACAAGATTAAACTACTTGACCTTGAGTATAACTCAAGAGCAGCCTCACTCCACATATGGGATTCTACATATTGATTTCAAAATCTGCTTTGTTCTTGGGAAGGAAGACTAAAATAGAGCTTAAAAGCACTTATTCTTGAATGCTCCAAATAACTTGCTTCTTTGTTCCCAGATGCACTCACTTCTGCCGTAAGGACATGTCCGTGTCTTGCTTTCTGGCAAGTATCCTTCAGTGCAGCGATGCCTTTTATTTTGTTTTATGTGGACTTCGGAGAGGCCGGGGGTGTGCAGCACATCAGAACTGCAAGCCTGTGTGTTCACCGGTTTCATTTCTAATCTCTCCTCAGGGTGTGTAAGAGTATTGAGTCTCTCTACAGTGCATTTCAGTATACAAAGGCCCGATTGGGGTCAGAGGGCAAGGTGGCTCTGTAGAAAGATCAAGGGCTTTGGAGCCTGTGACCTCTGGCAAGCCACATAACCTGAGTCGATTTACTTATTTGCAAAACTTGAAGAAAATTCTACCGATCTGGCTGGGTTGTGGGAAGGCTGTATTTGTTTGCCTGGGCTGCCGTACCAAAATTCCATGACTAGATGGCTTTAAACAATTTATTTTCTCAGTTCTGGAAGCTGGAACATCAGTGTGTCAGCAGGCTTGGTTTCTCCTGCGTGCGCTCCCCTCGGCTTGCAGGTGGACGCCTTGCTGATAAGTCCATGGTCCTTGTTCTTTGCTCCGTGCTCTCACGTGTCTGGTCCTCAATTTCCTTTTGATAAGGACACCAGTCAGATGGGATTAGGGCCCATTCTAAAGACCTCATGTTAACTTAATTACCTCTCTAAAGACCTTATCTCCAATATTATTATATTCTGAGGTACTGGGGGATAGGGCTTCAACATATAAATTTTGGGGGATATAATGTAGCCATAACAAAGACTAAATGACAAAGCAGGAATCTAAAAAAGTCTCACTTTTCCCCTTTCTTTGCATAGGGAAAGAGGTTGTGCTTTTGAAACCATAAAGACATCATTTCAATTCCTGCTTCTATTATTTGCTAATTATGTGAATTCGGGCAAGTTGCTTACCCAGTTTCATCATCTGTAAAAGAGGGATTAAAAATACCTCCATCAAAAGGGTTGTTGTGACAATAAAATGCTGAGTGTGTGAAGTGCCGCGGAGTCTCTGGAAGGGCTCGGCAGAATGTGTCCGCCGTTAGTTGCATTATTTCTTCCCAACAGTAATTGTGATTAATGCTTCCTATTTGCCTCTTTTTGTTAACGTGCTTTGACGAGCAGGTCTGGGAACTAGATGGTCACAAATCTCTACCCTAGAGATTTCAAGAAACATTTCTTGATTGGCTGAACCAAGCAGCAGAGGTGGGGGATGGAACAGCCCCCGCGGGGACTTACTTCCGTGCCCACGCACGAGCCCAGCCCAGACTCCACGGCATCAGACTGTCTTCCTCCTTGTGTGGCGACCATGTCCTTCCAGGTCCCTTAGCCTAGCTTGTGATAGGCTTTCCTTTATGACAGGAGTCACAGGCAGACCATCCTGGAGAGCACTGTCCAGAAAGGCCGCAAGACAGGAGAGGAGGAGGCTACCCAGCAAGGGAGGCGGTCTCGGGAGGGGACTAGGCTGCAAAGGTGTTTGAACTGATGCGTCTAGTCAGAGAAGGCCTCTCGACTGAAGCCCTGCCTTCAGTTTCAACCATTCCACGCCAGGAAGACGAAAAGGAACCCCCAGATACACAAAAGCAATTCCTATGATGACACATAGCCATATTGTTAGTTAGAGTAATACTACCCCAGAAGTGATCTGTGGGCTTGTGCCAATCCACAAACCATTGGCTACTCGTCCACAGTAAACTATAAAAGTTGAGAGTAAGCATTTAGATATGCTAGTAACAGTCGACAAAAAATTTATGTCTGTTGAATCTATAACAAAAGTGTTGCCGGGCACGGCGGCTCATGCCTGTAATCTCAGCACTTTGGGAGGCAGAGGCAAGAGGACTGCCTGAGCTCAGGGGTTCGAGACCAGCCTGGGCAACTTGTTGAGACCTTGTTTCTATCATAATAATTTTTAAAAAGCCAGGCGTGGTGATGTGCATCTGTGGTTCCAGCTACTTGGAAGGTTGAGGTGGAAGGATCGCCTAAGCCCAGCAGGTTGAGGCTGAGGTGGCCATGAACATGCCACTGCATTCCAGCCTGGGCAAGTGAGACTCCATCTCCAAAAAAAAAAAAAATGCTTGTAGCTTGTCTTTTTACTTTTCGAGAAACTCAGTTTTATTGTATTTTGCAAAAGTATTGGCCCATGGCAACTAGTCCTTCAGCACAGACAGCGTAAGCACTGTGCCACAAGCTTCTAAATAAATATCTGAGTGTGAACTAATATCATAACTCAGTGGGACCTAAACATGTGCCACTCCAAAATAAAAAATACAGTAACATCACAGGTTTTTTTTGCATTTAATCCTAAAAGAAAAGAAAAAATGAGTCTTGTTTTTCTATAAGAAATCTAGTCCAATTCGGTTTCCAGGGTACACTGCAGTCAACTCTCACAGTGAAAGTGATCAGTGTTCAGTGGGTTTTATTCAAGTGTTTGTGCAGACTACAGACAAGAACTGGAGGGCATCAGCGGGAAGAACTCTGAATCTGAGTCAGAGACTCTGGATTCAAAACCTGGCTTTATGCTTAAAAGCTTTCTGACGCCGGGTAAGTCATAACCTTATTGAACCAGTTTCCATAACTACAAAATGTGGAGCGTCAGAGTGTCTGCCTCCTCTATAAAGCATTGTGAAATTCAAATGAGATGTCTGTGGAAAGCGCCTCATCAAGCATCAAGGGCAGCGGAAGTCCACAATAGAGTCAGTATCACAAGCCCAGCTTTCAGAAAGTCGACAGTCACTGCAGAGGGATGACACGCACGGTGCAGTAACAAAACTGACTGGACTTGACATTCTTCAGATATTGTTCATCCAAGACTTACCAAATTAGAAAGCGTTGCCTTCTAAGTTCCTGTGCAGGGATACCCTCTGATTTTCTAAGGAGTGTGTTGGGTGTGCTTGCTTCCATCCCTCCAGGCCTCTGGCGCCACAGTGGACACAAGGCAGGCCAGGGAGAGCGCATGGCGCCTGCTCTTGCGGTCCTCACAGTGACAGGTGCTGCCGGGGGCAGGCCCCAGGGGGCCTGTGGGTTGGCAAGGGCTCGAGGAGAGCAACCCTTCCCCACCTGCACGTGTACCCCAAGACCCCTCTCCCAAGGACACATACTCAAAACTGCACCATTTCCCTGCTGCACTGGTAAGAGAAGACCAGAAAATCACCACATATTTCAGCTTTATTGAAGGCAGATTACAGTAGACAAACAAGTAGACAAACACATGCTCTATAAAATATACATTCTTATGTGTGAGAAAATATACACAGATACCAGGAATGGCCACACTGAATAATGACTCGGCTTAGACCTCCTTCAGGTCCAGCTAAGATCAGAGCTGCTCAGACTGACACAACCAGGGTGGGGACGAGAGGTGAGAAGACAGAACAGAGGGAAGCAGAGGGCAGACGGAGGTCTCTCGATGCCACACACAGCAGCCAAGAGATATTCCAAGACCACTGGAGCACCTGATGATCAACTGCTCTTTCAAGACAGTTACAGTGGGTAAAAGATCGCTCTGCTCCCTGCATCTGAAAACAGGCATAGTCAAGCTGTTTCTTTACTGTCACCCTATCCCTGGGAGTTTATTGGGACTGCTAAGAAACCGTTCAACCAGTAGCCTTGAGGGAGCAGGTCCACATCTTACTCTTAAGACACACACACTCACATGCACGCGCGTGCACACACACACACACACACACACACACACACACACACACACACTCTCTCTCTCTCACTCCTTACACGTACCTACTTTACTACTCACAAAACCTCCAGATGACCTTTGGGTTTTCAGGTGTTTTGTTAAATGCAGTTTGTAATGTATCTCTTGGTTCAGAACTTGTTACTTCAATAAACAAATCAGGCTGTTGTCCAAGTAAGAAAATAAGAAAATCAAGGCAAACCGATGTTGGTTTAGACTGCAATCCAAACAAATAAGTTTAAGGTGGAAAATTAGGGGGACAAAGCATCGGCCAAACTGAAGTGAGAAAGAGACCGTGTGATCGAAAAATGAAACATTACTTGCAGGTTGCCAAAACAAAAAACAAACAATATATATATATATTAGCTCAATCTTCTAAGGTCCAAGTGTTTGCACAATTACCTCCATAATCTGCTTCAAGAAGCAAAAACAGACAGGGAGGATGGTGCATAAAATAACAGCAAATTGGCCGGGCGCGGTGGCTCAGCCTATAATACCAGCACTTTGGGAGGCTGAGGCAAGTGGGTTGCCTGAGCCCTCGGGTTCAAGATCAGCCCAGGCAACTTGGCAAGACCTCGTCTCTACAATAAATCAAACAAAAAAATTTAGCCGGGTGTGATAGCGCATGCCTATAGTTCCAGCTTCTTGGAAGGCTGAGGCGGAAGGATCGCCTGAGCCCGGCAGGTTGAGGCTGTGGTGGCCATAAGCATGCCGCTGCACTCCAGCCCGGGTGAAAGAATGAGACTCAAATTAAAAAGAAAAATTGTTACAAAATAGAATGCCACAATTCCAACCCCATTCCAGTTGGAATCCCACAGAGAAGAAAAAAAAGAAGAAAAATCGGAGTAAAAGGGAGAGTTATAATACTATAGGCTTAACTTTTTTAGTATGGTAATGCCATTTATGTTAGAAACTACTTAAAGACTTTCTCTGAAGAATGAGTCCAGAATTCCATGTGTTTAGCCATGAATACAGATCAGACCCCTTTTGTCCACCAAACTCCAGAATTCTTTAGTTTACAAAAAGACCTGAAGTGCTCTAAACCCAATACAAAGGATTTTGAAAGATAAAGTTTTAAAACAATCAGAATGCTTCTGGAGATTTCCAGCGACATGATGGAAAGAGACCTTAAAGGTCATCTTGCCCATATTCTATCACCATGGAGAAATTTCTTCAATACTATTAACAGATGATTATTTAGCTTCCGCATGTACCTTTACCTGCAAAGCCTGATGATTCCCACTGTCAAATAAACGTGTTAGAGTTAGCCTATACAGAATTACCAGCGAGTATATAATGCACTTTCTTGGATATGACTCCATCCCCTGGAATAAAACCCTATTTCATATTATAACCCTTTAAGCAGCTAAAGACTTCTATCACCTCTCTCTTTTCACAGGAAAACCGGTAACAAAACACAAACTGCTTGACATCTTACTGTTCCTTTTACAACGCCACACAGGCAATGAAGGCAACATGTTTGCAAACATGAGTTATTCTGAGGTGGCATTTTAGGGGTAACTGTACACTGGACTGGGCTTTCGGATATTTCCTTCCTAGAGAGTGGCTTGCAAACCAGGGAGAGTACTTTAGAAGTTGCTGAGGTACAGAAAGTCGATGGCTTAAGTGGATCCCAAGCCAGTAAGGCTTTGAGTTCAAGAAAAATGCTATTCTTTCTTTCAGGCAGACTCGGAGAATCAACCTGAGAGGGGCACAAACACATTAAGAGAAGGTATGCATCTCTACCAAAATGAAGTGGCCACTGGTGTGTGTGGGGGTTGGGGGATGCTTCTCTCCACATCTCGGTTTGCATCCCTGATTAAATTAGCATTAGGCAGACAATACACTGCTAGGAAAAAACACTACTGAGTCACTAATTCTGATTCAGAGGGTTAAAACACTGCTGGGTCGAAAACATATGCATTCACGAAAAGTTTCTTTGCCTAGGATTAGAATTTATTAATATGTATATATACTTAAGACCAGAGATAGGCTCTTCACATTTGAAAAATATTCCTGACGAGTTATTTAGGCAGGCTGGGAACATCTTGGGAGGACATGTCACCATCTGAGTGGACACAATGGAGAATACCCTGGCCTCTCAGGAGACCGGACTGGCAGCACGGGCAGCAAGAGCCACAGGGAAGGCAGAGGCAGCACTCCTACGTGAAGACTTTCCGAGAGAACCAGCTCACAGCCTCCTCCTGCTCCCTCACACATGACAGCTGATGCTCACTGGCATAACCTCTGGCAGCCCCGCCCTAACGCCACCTTTCCACTCAGAAAATCGATCAGAATTTGAGTAAGAACACTCTAATGACAGGGATAACTCTGAATACAGGAGAAAGGTGAGTCTTGAAGCAGCTCCTAACTGGCTGTAGCACACCTCCCAACAGACTCTGACGCTCTGGTGTGCTAGAACACTAGCATTCACACCTGCCACTCAAAAACGATGTTTTCCAATGGAGTCAAGATTCTTTATGTTGACTGAACTGTTTAGAAGCAGAATACTTTTTTCTTCTCACGAGTATTTTTAGACCTTCACTCCTGCCAATCTGGCTCAAGTCACTGCAACCAGAATCACTCTTGTCCTGCCCTAACAAACATTTCCTGAAAACAGCTTTTTGTTAACGTCCTATAATCCTCCCTGGCTTCTAGAGGGAATTACAGAGTCACAGAATGTTACAGCTGGAAAGGGACTTAAAGCACCTAGAAAAATGCCCTCATTTCATAAATGAGTAAATCGAGCCTACAGAAATAAAGGGACTCATCCTTATAACAGCTAGTAACAAGCAGAGCCAGGAGGAGAACCAGGTCTCTTAATTTAAAGTCTGTCTAATACAAATGACACTATAACCACCTAAGAACGAAGAGGAATCACAGACTGAAGGAATAGGAGAATCGTCCTATTTAAGAAGTTCTAAGTGAAAAAGAACAGAGGCTGACATTTTAAAGAGGAAAAAGAAAGGTGTGGCAGTGCTAAACAGCTAAAGATGTGCTGTTGCCCTTGGAGAACTCTTAGACTTAAAAATAAATACAAAATTCAGCTAAACTTTCTGACAAAAAGCTGAGAAATTACGCGAGTTCAGAACCCTTGAAATACACATGGACTTTTACAATAAATATTTTTATTTAAGTGACTGAAATCATCTAGTAATTAATACTAGATCTAGAGAAGACAATCAGACATCCTGTGTAAGAAAATCTGAAAGCGCAAAGCAAAATTTTAGTCCATAACATTCCATTAGTGTGTTTTTGTTTACATAAAGCTCCTTTATGTAAGAAAACTTTTTGGCTTAAATAATCACTTGTACAAAACAAGGACCACTCCAAAGCTTTACAGTGTAAGAATTTATATTCTATTCCCAAGAGCACTCTTCCCTTGTTAAGATATACTGTGCATTGGTAAAAGAGAGATAAGCAAAACAAACACAGAAAAAAAGCCATCTTTGGTTTTCTTGTCAATGAAGTACTTTGCTAAAAGAAGATACTCCCACTCAGAGAAAGCACAAAATGAACACAGCCAAAAATACTAAAACCCACTCTGGTATTTCAACACTATGTTGTAACATCCAGACAATTTTCCAACTGTTCTTCAAGATGGAAAACTCAGATCCTGATGAAGATGGATCTGCGTCCCAACGCAAAAGTCAGATGGGCCAACTGGTCCAGAAAGCAGTTTTCTGCCGGGCACAGTAGCTCATGCCTGTAATCTCAGAACTTTGGGAGGCTGAGGTGAGTGGATTGCCTGAGCCTGCGGGTTCGAGACCCGCCTGGGCAACTTGGTGAGACCTCATCTCTACAATAAACAAAAAATTAGCTGGACATGTTGGCACGCACCTGTAATCCCAGCTACTTGGAAGGCTGGGACAGAAGGATCACACTACATGGTAAAAGCACAGAAGAGGTGTTGCAAAGGCTACAACAATTCAAGAGGACCCACAAGAACCAGGTAAAAACAGAGAAGATGCTTTGGATGATAGTAGTGGTAGTGAGTCTGTAACAGAGTGAGCTTACTTATTTTATTTTATTTTTTTTGAGTTGGAGTCTCACTCTGTCACCCAGACTGGATTGCGGTGGCCAGGAGCAGCCACCGCAGCTTCGACCTGCTGGGCTCCGGCGATCCTTCCGCCTCAGCCTTTCAAGCAGCTGGAACTACGGCGCGCGCTACCACGCCCGGCTAATTTTTTTTGATTTATTGTGGAGATGAGGTCTCGCCAAGTTGCCCAGGCGGGTCTCGAACCCGTGGGCTCAGGCAATCCACTCACCTCAGCCTCCCAAAGCACGGGATTACAGGCTGAGCCACCGAGCCCAGCTGAGCTTACTTATTTTAGACAAACTGAAAACATGACAGGAAGTGAGCAAAGAGAAAACTAAAGATTGGACAGTAGTTGGCCAAGGCAATCCATATAGCAGTAATTTCAGATTCAGTGCAGGGGCAGATTTTAACCTTAATAATGAGGTTACAACCTTAATAATGAGACCTGAATACAGAAAGCGAATATGCATCGTCAGCAAGACTTCCCAGAAGGCAAGTGGAAAACCCACCATCTGCGTCAACGCTTCCAAGGCCATCTAGCCCAGAATGAAATGCAACTGAAGCATTAATGACAGTCCTGCCTGCCAGAGGTCAGAGAAGACCAAGAAGTAGGAGCCCAGACCATTGGAGAACCAGAGTGATAACTGCAAAGAAGTTGCCTACAAATCCGTGGCACGAAAACTCAAAGATTTCATGATACTATGCCATGGCAGAATTTTGAGCAGCTTCTGATAAACGAGACTGAGAGCTTTTCTAGAACTCAGAAACACTGAGACAGCAAATAACAGTTGTAAAGTGGGCATCTTTTTGCAGCTTCTGGAACAAGGAATGCCCTTCTAGGAGAACGTTCTTCAGACAACCAGAAATGGTGAATCTGGGGCTCAGACTGTAGGATCCAACCATAGCCCTGGATGTCATAGCAAGAAGAATTCATCCTGGAGAGTATGTGCTGAGAGACAGCACCTCTGACGGAAATCAGTTAACATCTGAGATACCAAACAGCACTGTCACTTTAGAAAGTGAACAAGGAGGACTCAGACATATGTTTCACCTTCTGAGCAAGCAGGTGTGAGAACTTATTTCAGTACCAACAGAATTCCTGTTTGCAGACTTTTAAATACTGGTTTAAATAATACATATATCTGTAGCAGCTTGGAGAACATTAAGGCAGATCATAACAAGACTTGCTGACTCAAGGAACCTTATGGACAGTGTAGGGTACAGCTTTGGAAAGGTCCACTTTTGAGTGACACTTACACAAAGTAATAACCCTCACTGAATCACTGGTTCCTGAAGGAATGACTGAACTTCCTCCAATCAATTTCTGTTCTAGAATAAAAGGAAACATTCCCCCCCAAAGAAGAAGATATTCCCCAAACAAGTTTTCCTGTGTGCATACGGCTATGACAGGACTGCCAGACTCTGAAAGCCTTTTTACGCTCAAAATGGAGCATAAAAAGCTCCTAGCACTTGTAAACAGATGGCAAATGATTAGATGTATGAACCTCTAGGCATGAAGAAAGTGGTTAATTACAAGACTGTCTGTGTGTACGCAATCACTAAGTACCCTTTCTCTGTACATATACTTCTTAACAATAACTTTTTAAACATTAAAGTTTTTAGATCTTATAAACCAAGTTATACAAAACCTGCCTGTGATCTGAGAAGCTGCTGTCAGTATTATAACTGGATATATAACTTTGGCATATCAAAAATATTTACATTACAGCCAACACATATGATCAATGAATAGAAAATTTATAATGCACATATATTTACAACAAGATCCCTGGGCATCAGGGACTAAAAAAAGTTCACAAGAACGCAATAACCTTTGGCCTAGTCCCAGTTGGTCAAGCCTGGGACTCTTGCCAGACCTTGGCTATCAAAGCCCCAGCCTCAACCACCTGCCCACAGCACTGGAGAATCCCAGGCACACTTCCCAGGGGGCTCCGAGTTACTTTTGCTGCTGGGAAGGCAAAGCAGAGCATCACAGGAATGCTGTTTTCTCAAGACCACTCTGAGGACTAGGACGATCCGGCCTGTGGAGCAGCAATGAGATTCTTCCCAACAGGCACCTGCATGCCTGGTGCATCCCTGAGCACCTATCAAGAAGCCACTTGTTCCGTATCTTCCCTCTGCCGGGGCTGCACGTCTCAATCAGATGTGCCCTCTTCTGTCAGCGTGACCCCTTCTCTACCATGTGTAAGCCCAAACAAACGTGTGACCTACCTTGAGTAATCGTAAACAAAGAGTAAAGCAAATGCTGACTTGGGGGTTTCTTCTGAACTCTGAGGTAGTAAATACAAAATGAATTAATGAGTCTCTGCCTAGATTTCATCTTGAAGTGAGTTTCATGTGCCCTCACCATCATCCTGAATGTTCTGAGTCCTACCAAAATCTAAAGTGTGCTCCTGTAACCGAGGGCAGGACACGGGGGAAGCGGAACAGTCTGGACCCCTCTCTGCCAGGCCCTCATTTTGACGAAGCTGTGGTGACTCAAGGATCGGCTGCTGGGAAAAGGGAGGCTGAGGCAGGCCTAGTTCTCTGTTTACGTTCCACAGAGGCCGCTGCAGTGTTTCTGAGAAAGAAAGACAAGAATTATCAGTGGAGACTGGAAGCTCATTAATTTTCCAAAACTTAATGTCCTTTTAACCAAATTCTCAAAGAAATTAAGATGTTCAATGTTCCTGAATAAGGATGCTGTGATCAAACATACACTTGCCACCTTCTTAACCACAACAAAACAAAAATTGGAACATGGTCTTTCAAATCTGGAAGCTAACCTAATATTTACTGAGCTCATGCACTTTCACCTGTTATTTTAGTGCTTCTGCTGCTACAAAAAAAATTAAAAATAAAGCTCTGTAGACAGGTGGAAAAGAACTACAAGAGGTTTAACCTTGACTGTATTATAATGAAAGTTTCATGATATATGGCTAATAATCGTTGATTCTGTGCAGCCATGACATCTTTAAATATGTCACAAAATTGTCTTCCACCTTCTAGCATGTCAATAATTCAGCAAATAATAGCCAAAAGCAGCTGTATTAAATCAGATTATCTGTACTTTGGTTTTAAAAATATGCATTTCTCATTCTTACTTATTGTAGTGGTGAGCTATTTTCCCAAAGACTGATTATAGAAAGTTGTATTAACTTCATGGAGTACATTTTTGAAAAAGCTGGCCAGACATTATAGAAACAAACACCCAGAAACAAAAATAAAACCCATGTGAAAAGAAAGCTGGTCAGGTGCAGTTGCTCACGCCTATAATCCCAGCACTTTGGGGGCCAAGGTGAGAGGACTGCCTGAGTCCACGGGTTTGAGACCAGCCTGGGCAACCTGGCGAAACCTCATCTCTACAATAAGAAAAAAAAAAATAGCAAAGCTGTGCAAAGGAACTGAAATATTGCCTTTCTTGGCCAGCTGTGATGGCTCATTCCTATAATTCCAGCACTTTGGGACGCTGAGGCGAAAGGATTGCCTGAGCCCATGGGTTTGAGACCAGCCCAGGCAACTTGGCGAGACCTGATCTCTACAAAAAAAAATCCAAAAATTAGCCAGGCATGGTGGTACATGCCTGTAGTTCCAGCTACTTGGAAGGCTGAGGTGGAAGGATCGCCTGAGCCCAGCAGGTTGAGGCTGCGGTGGCCGTGAGCGTGCCGCTGCCTCCAGCCTGGGTGGCAGAGTGAGTCTCCGACTCAAAAAAAAAAAAAAGGAAAAGGAATCCAAGCCGGGGTAGGGTTTCTTCACTTTAACATGTACATGAGCAACCCAAGGATCTGGACGAAGTACAGATTCAGAGTCTAGAGTCCCCAGGACTGGGGAAGGACCGCAGCTCTGCCCCTCAACAAGCTCCTGGCGATGTTCTGGTCCACAGGTCGTGCTGAGAGCGAGAAGCGCGAGCACCCAGGTGAAGAATGAGCGGTGGGCGAGCACCAACTCTCGCAATTGCTGCTTCCTCACTTAAGGGCCAGGTTAAAAATCAAGGCGGCCGTAAGTTAGGAGGAAGAGCGACTGCGTTTTTGGCTCTTCTTAAATGCTTTCTACGTAGCTCTTCTGTGACATGCGAAACTGATCTAGGGTTGGTGCATTTCATTCATGAACACTGGATGTAAAGATAAGAGACCGACCTCAACAACAGGCTTTTCTCTGGCCTGTGCCCTTTTTTTTTTTTTTGAGTTGGAGTCTCACTCTGTCGCCCAGACTGGAGTGCAGTGGCCGCTCCCGGCCACCGCAGCCTCACCTGCTGGGCTCCGGCGATCCTTCCGCCTCAGCCTTCCGAGTAGCCGGAATTACAGGCACGCGCTACCACGCCCAGCTGATTTTTTGATT
>NW_007251111.1:407192-449087 GCF_000164805.1 Carlito syrichta | reverse complement strand
TCACCTCAGCCTCCCAAAGGCGCGGGATTACAGGCTGAGCCACCGAGCCCGGCTGTGCCCTTTTTAAAAGCCTTTAAGAGCTGGTCTCTTAAAAACAGCGGAGCATGTCTCGAGTCCCACGTTAGATCACCTACTCCTTCCAGAACCATCCATCAAGTACCACTGTCCACTGTGCCTTCCTCTGGAAACCTGTGGCTCTCAGTCCCTACCCTATTTCCAGTGCTCTTCCATGTCAGGTAGGCAGGAAGATGAGAGCTGATGAGACACCTGGATAGACAGGCAGACATGCTCAGTATCCTTCATGGTCTAGAAAGAGTTTTATTTCAAATACCAAGTTGCTGCCAAATTCCTAATCTATGCTATATAATGTGTATTTCTTTTCCTGGGCCATGTGAGACAGAGGACACTACCCCAAAACTGCTTCCCGTTTACGGCCCTGGTCATACCTCATAGGAGAAAGAGAACTCATGTCGGGTGATGCTGAGATTAGCTATTTACCTGACAGAACAGCAGCCAAAATATTTAAAAATTGTCTCAGTAAAATCCTTCACCAAATTATGTCCAAATTATATTATTTAAATAAAGATGGGAGGAAAAAATATTAATACCCTACATGAAACCTTTTCAAAGCTTTTTCTGTATGGCCTCTGAATTTTCAGTAGTGTGATCCTGTGACTCCCACAAAAGTTGTTTGTGTCCTGCAGATGAAGACTTCTTTGTAACTCTAATATGTAAAAATCTCTGGCTCTAGTTCATACCAGTGAACAGTGGCCAATTACTCCAGTAAGCCAATTTGTTTGCTTCCTGTCAAAAGAGTACTACCGTATGACAGAAGGGAAAGTCAATTAGATGAAAGTAAAAACAAACAACAAAAAAATGCAGCCCTTACCACTGCTCATCTGCATGGAGGACGACTTCTTTTCACTTATCCTCTCATGGCTGGTGGGAAAAGCAGACAGCTCTCTGTCTGCTGATGACACAAGGCTCTCCAGGGCAGCGGCATCTTGGGGAGGATGTGTTAAATACATCTCTCGGGGCATCTGGACCATGAGGCTGGACAGTGTCTGATCTAGAACATCCTCTTCGGCAATATAGGTGTATGGACAGTACTCTCGGGTCCTGGAGTAGATGTTGGCATTGTCGTAGCAATCTGAGCAGATCACCCGGGTGCCGGTGCCACCTAAGGACAACAAGGGAAATAACCCAAATGTCTTTCCATTAAGAAATTAGTGTTGCCAACTGTCAGCTTCCAACAGCTGTCATCATCATCACTGCTTGCATTTACTTTATAAGCCAGGTGAAGTTTCAAGCTCTTTCTGTGAACTCATTTAATCCTCACCATTACTATGAGGTAGGTGTTATTTCCATCCCCACTTTACAGATAGGATCACAACAGCACAGAAAAGTTAAGTAACTAGACCAAAGTCATACTGCCAGAGTAAGGACCAAAGTCATACTGCCAGAGTAAGGAGCAGAAATCTGAACCCAGCCATTCTGGCTCCAGAGCCCATGCTCTTGAAGACCACATGGAACCATCTCTGTCCAGCCTGGATAAGTCATGCTCAAATCAAGGGAGCCAAGGCAAGGCTGGTCCTGTGCTACAGAACACACACTTGGCATAAGAAACTAAAGCAGAGAACAAGGAGTTACGGTGACTTCACTTTAGGAAGGCTCATGTTCCTGTCACAAGTCAAGAGGTTAAGTAATAACAGTGGCTAAAAGTATCCTTGGAGAAAGCCTCTGACAGTGGAGAGTCCTGCCTAACAAGTGTACAGCTGACCAAAGTAAAGGCGTAATAATGAGCCTCCCGGACAATGGTGTGCTTTAAAAACTGAATGATGAATGAGGTAAGAGAGAGCGAGAAATATTTCCCACAAATTTCAAAGAGTATAAACTTTAAAGGATTCTTTTAAAAGTCAGAAATGCCCCTTTCTTCCATGAAAAGCCAAAATAAAATCTAATTTATCCACAAAATAGAAAAGTAGATAAAGAAGATACCCAGCCTTAACAAATCTCTGAAGAAATAAAAGAAACCTTTCGCTTGCATGGCACTTGGAGCACCACAGGATCTGCCAAAGGATCTGGGAGAACCGAGGGCAGTGCTTTACATGCTTCTTTATTTTAAAATGAGGAAACTAAGACTCAGATCTGAAGTGACTTGTCCATGGTCACAGAGCTGAAAAGAGGAAGAACTAGGAATCAAACTCAATTCTTCCATCCCGTAATTCACTTCCTGGTGTTCTGTCACTCCCTGTAGCAGTGAGGGTGGGAAAAGGGTAGCAGGAGGAGAGGCAGTGTTGAGATGTCAGGTTCATTTAATAAGGGAACAAATGACATCTCTTTTTAGAGATGAAGTCTCACTATGCTGCCCAGGCTGGAGTACAGTGGCTATTCACAGGCACAATCATGGTGCACTACAACCGCAAACTCCTGGCCTCAAGCGATCCTCCCACCTCAACCTCCCAAGTAGCTGGAACTACAGGCATACAACACCACATCTCGCTCGTACTTACCCTTTAAACTTTACTGAATATCTAGCTATTAGACAACAGGAGAAATAAACCTCCCTTGAATGTGGTCTAAAGGATGCTCATGAATGCAAAGGGCCAGAGACACCTGAAGAGTTTCCAGAACATTCTCTTCCTATAATAATAAAAGTTTGGCAGCCTCTGCTATGTAACTGCAATCCCTTGCTGAAAGATGACGTATTTCTCCTTTCTGTAAGATTTTCTTTTCCCTTTAAGACTTCAGTCAATTTTCATCCATTTTGCATAGAGCTAAATGTTGTCACTGAATATCTTACTTTAAAATATTGCTTCTGGTTAATAGAGAAACTACACACTAAAAAACAAACTCAGCAGGACAGGCTGCAGCTATAACCACCAACCACAGCACCCTTACCGTCAGGGCCTTTGTGCAGGTACCCGTTGGCAGGAGGCATGAGTTGCTGGTGACTGCCCGCCTCAGAGCTGCTGTAGCCTTCCTGTGGCTCGGATAGTGTTCCTTGGGAAGACAGGTAGCTGGGAATGTCTGCAGGCAGATTGAGCTCCTCTGTAAAAGAGACACCTGTAACCCTCAGGTGAAGTCTGGCAGGTGACACCAACACTCAGAAGATTACTTGGCAAACATATTCCGCTTTGACATCATAAGCCAGGAAAACAGCAGGTCCCTGGGGCTCCAAGAGCTCTGAGCAGTCCCCTAGAACTACTTCTCACCGGAATTCTTCTCTAAGCTCCATTTAAAAGTATGGCCAGAGGTTTCTTTCGTCCATTCCAGTTCTAGTATGTCTCCCTTTCTTTTCCCTCTTCTTTCTCTAATAAACTTTGTTCCAAAACTTTGAAAAAAAAAAAAAAAGGATGACCAAAAGAAACAAAACCTATAGGTTGAAATCCTCTCTACAGGCACACTTCACAGTCTGTCTACTAGAGGTCTTCTCTTGCAGAATTTCAGGGTGAGGGATGTCAATGACTGACCTCAATTATCCAGCCTTACAGTCAGGAAAAACAAACAAAAAAAAACACAACTGATCTCAGCCCTCATGAGGGCTCAGAAAAACTTTCTTACACCACATACCAGGTCACAGCTCCCCAGTTTTCTGGTTGTTTTTTTTTGAGATGAAGTCTCACTGTGTTGCCCAGGCTGGCCTCTAACTCCTGGACTCAAGTGATCCTCCTGCCTCAGTCTCCTGGGAAACTGGGACTACAGACGCTCTCAGCCTTTGATTTTTTGAGTCAGATCTCACTCTGCCACCCAGGCTGGAGTGCAGTGGCACGACCATGGCTCACTGCAGCCTGAACTCCTGGGTTCAGGTGATCTTCTGCCTCAGGCTCCCAAATAGCTGGGACTGTATGCAAGCACCATGTTACCCTGCTCATTGGCTTTTTATTTTTCGTAAAGACGAGATCCTGCCATGCTGCCCAAGCTGGTCGCTAACGCCTAGCCTCAGGTGATCCTCCTGCCTTGACTTGCCAAAGTGCTGGGATTACAGGCGTGAGCCACCACACCCAGCCACAGTCTTTTATATTTTACAGCAAATCCTACACTACATTCTTGACTCAAGTACAAGTCACAGGTGTCACATGGATACCACTCACCTGTGTTTGTGATACTATAGTCCTCGTTTTTCTTTCTCATGTGGTAAATAACAATGACCCAGACCAAAGAGGTGCCCACCACACAGCAGACCACGACGATGATGACGATGCCAACTGTTGTCCAGCCATCATCTTCACGCCCAGTGCTACTCTGGGAAGAGTCACAATTTGGGGATGCAATGACATTTAGGTAAATGTGGCCACGTTCTGTCCCAAGGGTGTTAGACATGATACAGGTGTATTTCCCAGCATCTTCCAGGCCAGCGTCTACAATGATGAGAAGCTGGTTG
This sequence comes from Carlito syrichta, assembly GCF_000164805.1. NCBI lineage: Eukaryota > Metazoa > Chordata > Mammalia > Primates > Tarsiidae > Carlito > Carlito syrichta. The sequence continues at coordinate 444,703 of NW_007251111.1, read as the reverse complement.
GCTGCAGCAAAGAAGTGTCGCTCTGTCACCAGCAGCGGCCCGTCATCTTTCGTCCAGTTGAGGCGAGGAGCAGGACTCCCTCCAGCGATGCACTGTAGCACTGCAGTCTCACCTCGGGCGACTGTCTTATCCTCCAGGGGCCTAATAAATGAGGGTGTCTCTACCAGGAGAAAAAAACAAGGTAGGTAGTTTTACACCCTAACTCCTATTGAATTAGACCAATAAGGGTATGATGAAGTAAGTACTTTCATAGACTTAGGGGAGGATTAGAAGGCAATGTCTCGGAAAAACAAAAACCTCAAAAAAGCCTAAATCTTACCACATTAATACCACCCTGGTCAAACTATCCTAAGAAATTCAAAGATGTATACACAAAGATGTATATAATAAATCAGCTATAATTTAAAAAAATAAAGCATCTAAAAATATAGCAGAAAAATGATTATAGTACAGTAACATGATGCTTTATGAAGACTAAATTTTTTTATTTTTTGTAGAGACAGGATTTCACAGTGTTGCCCAGGCTGGTCTCGAACTCCTGGCCTCAAGCAGTTCTTCTGGCCTTGGCTTTTCAAAGCGCTGGGATGACAGGTGTTAGCCACAATATCCAGCATGAGGACCTTTTTTTTTTTTGAGTTGGAGTCTCACTCATGGCCACCACAGCCTTGACCTGCTGGCCTTAGGCAATCCTTCTACCTCAGCCTTCCAAGTATCTGAACTACAGACGCACGTCACCACACCTGGCTAATTTTTAAAATTTATCATAGAGATGAGGTCTCGCCAAGTTGCCCAAGCTGGTCTCGAACCCCCAGGCTCAGGCAATCCTCTTGCCTCAGCCTCCAAAGTGCTGGGATTACAGGCTGAGCCATTGCTCAGCCAACACGGGGACTTTTTAATGACAGGGCCTCGTGATGAAACAATGTGAAATGAAAAAATGCAGGAAAACACAGGTGTACTTAACTACATAAAAATGAGGGAAAAGGGTCTAGAATAAATATGCTAAAATCTTTAACAGCATTTGAGTGACTTCCTGACTTCCCCTACCTTTCCCTAATTTTCTGTATATCTTTAATTTTTAAAACAATAAACTACTTATTTTTATCATTATATAAGTAAACAATACAAGTCAACAAACTTAAAAAAAAACCCTAACATCTAGAAAAATGGAGAACCAGAAAGTAGAATTTGCCTTGGATTTGAGTTCTGTGACGAAAAGTATTCTATTAAGAAGATAAAAATCAGGAAAAAGTTTTAGAAAAAAAGGCATTTTACCAGAACATAGGATTAAGAGGCGCATATTGGAAGGAAAACAGAAAATCTAGTAGGAAAACAGATCCATCTTTTTTTGTGTTAAACTTTTTTGAAAAATGAACTAGGAGGAAAGACATTAAACTGCCTTAGGTTCTTTGTGAAGTCATAAGTGGAGCACTATTACATGGCTGGGACACGTCTAAGAAAAACCGTGAAACTCTCGATAGAAACTCAATGAGCAGTTTAAAAAAAAAAAAAAAAAGGTGAGTGGATTGCCTGAGCCCGCGGGTTCGAGACCCGCCTGGGCAGCAAGACCTCATCTCTACAATAAATCAAAAAATCAGCTGGGCATGGTAGCACGCGCCTGTAATTCCGGCTACTTGGAAGGCTGAGGCGGAAGGATCGCCAGAGCCCAGCAGGTCGAGGTTGCGGTGGCCAGGAGCGGCCACTGCACTCCAGTCTGGGTGACAGAGTGAGACTCCAACTCAAAAAAAAAAAAAAGTTGCTGGGTGTGGTGGCTCATGCCTGTAATCCCAGCACTTTGGGAGGCAGAGGCAAAAGGCCTGAGCCCAGGGATTTGAGACCATCCTGGGCAACTTGGTGAGACCTCGTCTCTACAATAAATCAAAAAAAGTAGCCGGGCATGGTGACACACACCTGTAGTTTCAGCTACTTGGAAGGCTGAGATGGAAGGATCGCCTGCGCCCAGCAGGTCAAGGTTGCAGTGGCTGCACTCAAGCCTGGGTGACAGAGTGAGACTCCAACTCAAAAAAAAAGTCTAATGTTAAATAAAAACCTTACAGAGGGAGACATTAAAGGATAAGCTGATAAAGGAATCTGAATTTCCAATTCACGTGATGAAGGCCCCTAAACGAGTGCCCTGGACATTCGCCCACATTTATCTGACCCACAATATCCTGGGCAGACATAACCCTGCATAAAATGGCAAAATAAAATAACAAAGACATAAGAATAACAATGGTCATCTCAGAATTATTTTTCTTGCTCTTTAAGACCAAGAATATCCCCTAAGAGGCTCCAACAAAAGCCAGGCCTATGGGCCAGCAGACATACCTAGCACGGTGAGGGAGGCATTCGCTGAGAGGCCTCCTGCTGTGTTCTGTGCCATGCAGCTATAGATGCCCATATCTTCTATCTTCACATTGGCAATGAAAAAGACATCATCTTCGGGCATGACATGCATGCGTCTTTCTCGAGCCGCAGGAAAGTCCGTACCACCATCTTTCTGCCAGGAAATCTGAGGTGCAGGGTGCCCCTCGGCAGCACATTCTAGTCTGGCCATGGCACCAGTGCGAATAGTTAGATCCATTGGAGTTTTCAGAAAAGACGGCATCTCTGTTCCAAGAAAGATCACCAAAAAGAGTGTGGGCAGGGGAAAAAATACATGTACACGCATACAAATACCAAGAGTCTAGAAGGCAAATATCAATGGTTAGAATGCTCCATTTCTTTAAGGAGACATGCTCCCTGGATTGAGAGTGAATATGGTTCTAGTGGCCATCTTTTCTCCCAGAACCTCAGAGCATTTGGAGCACTGTGGCGGCTAACTCTCCCAAGATGCACAATACACCCGATCATCTGATGGAAACAGAGAAAGCAGAAAGCCACAAGCTTTCTGAACTCCCTATCTTAGAACCTCATATCTACTATGATGCCCTCACTTATAAACGGGCTGGGCACAGTGGCTCATGCCTATAATTCCAGCACTACGGGAAGCCAAGGCAAGAGGATTGCCTGAGTCCAGGGGTTCAAGACCAGCCTGGGCAACTTGGTGAGGCCTTGTCTCTTAAAAAAAACCCAGAAAAACAAAAAACTACCCGGGCATGGCAGCGCATGCCTATAGTTCCAGCTACTTGGAAGGCTGAGGTGGAAGGATCGCCTGAGCCCAGCAGGTCAAGGCTGTGGTGGCCATGAGCATGCCACTGCACTCCAGCCTAGGAGACAGAGTGAGACTCCAACTCAAAACAAAACAAAACAAAAAAGGCTGTCAAGGAAGCTATATGCTTAAAAAATTTATGCTTTCAAAAATCTCATTAAAAAAACACGAAGACACAAGTACATATTTCAGTTGTACAGAGGTTAAAATGTTGCAGTTATTCAATTTGATAGGCAATAGTAAATCAAGCAATTTGGAGAATTTTTTAGTCACAAAGAAGAGTATTAATTTCAAAAATGAATTTGTGTGACTACATTTAGACAATGGTAATGATCACCTAACCCAGAAATGTCCTAAATATTCCCAGTTACTAGAAAGCACACTGGGAATAAATTTCATAGTTCTCAGGGGAGATTTAGGTTCTGGAAAGAAAACTCAGAATTTCAAAAGCATAAACAGCATACCTCCTAGGGCCGAGGGATTTACCCCTCAACTAAAGACTCCTACCTTTCAAAGATCAATTAGAGACAGTAAGTGGGCAGCCTGACTAATCAAAAAATCCCACCCACTCAATACCTTATCAAAACCTGAAAGACAACAATAGTAAGACTCCACCCCGGCAAATGTCAGGTTTACCTTAAATTCGTCAAGTGATACAAAAATTGAACATAGAAAATTCTTCTAAACTTAAAAAAAAAAAACAAAAAACCAAAACCCAAAGAGCACACTTCCTTACCATTCACAGTCAGTTTGGCTTTCTGAGAATAATTGGAACCAAAGTGATTAGTAACAATACACTGATAGTTCCCTTCATCTGTGAAATTCATATTGAACAGATGTAAGATACTAGTATGTTCTAGAGCTTCTCCAGCTTGCTGCCGAAAGCGAACAAAATTCTCAATATCCACGTCATACAGGATTTCACTGTCTTTGCGCCACACAGTGGACATGGGTGAATCACTGCTGCTCACTGCACTGCATGTCAGAGTCACGTTCATGCCTCTTAGAGCAATTGTGGTTTCAGGATGGATCCTTATCTGTGGTTTGAGAAAATCATCTAGGGGAAAAAAAGGCAGGGGTCGCCAAGTCAGTTTTTTAAATTTCTGCTTCTTTAGATTCAATTTTAAAATAAGTACCATGAAAGTATATGTTGTGCTCCCAAAGTGGCACATTAAGGCCAGAAGAAGCCACAGAACTAAGGTTCCCTGCTGAAAGATGGGAAACGAGGCCCAGAAATGTCGAACGGCATCTCAAAGACGCGAAAGCAGGAGTGGAGCCCAGGCGGGAGAGCTCAGCTTTCCTGCCTTCAGGACCAGCACACTTTTCGCTGTCCTTTACTGTCTGTCACCTGTGTGCTTAGAATATACTGGAAAGAAAGAGAAGCCTTATATTGGAATTTCAAGACAAGTTCCAATTCCATTACCCCTTGTATATATGTATGTGAGACATACAGAAACATATATATTACCATTATCCTTTCTGTGTCAATACAGAACATGGTGATTATGAACTGTATTTCACAGAGAATACCCAATCATAAAACAAGTTACTTGAAATACCCTGTATGTGTGCTATATATGTGTATAAGTGTTCCCCAAAATAGTGAAAAATTCTAAAGATGTTAAATGCCCAACTGAAGATTGGCTTAAAACTGGTAACAAAACATAGATTCATAAGTAATAATATTATTGGACTATCACAGAGAAGCAGGCGCATGAACTCTTTTATTTTTATTTTTTTGGGAGTCAGGGTCTTCCTTTGACACCCACGCTAGCATGCAGTGGCACAATCACGGCTCACTGCAGCCTTAACTTCCTGTGCTCACGCAATTCCCCTCTTCCTCAGCCTCCCAAGTAGCTGGGACTACAGACGCATATCACCATACCCAGTTACTTTTTTGATGTTTCTGCAGAGACAAGATCTTGCTAATGTTGGGCTGGTCTTGAATTCCTGGGCTCAAGCGATCCTCCTGCCTCAGTCTCTCAAAATGCTGTGATTACAGGCACGAGGTACAGAACCCAACCTTGAACTCTTAACCAATATCTTCACTGGATATAACATTTCATTGAAAAGAGGAATTAAAAAAAAAAAGGGAGATAAAATATACAAAGTGTTTATATTTAAAACTAAGTGAAAAGGGAATGTGTGGCCATGTAAGCACAATTTAATCTTTACTAGATTCTTTGTTTTCTTCTTTAAAATTTGTAAAACAATGGGAGTATTCTGTGGGCCTGAACTTCCAAGTGTCCCAAGCATCTTTATATAGATTGTGAAAACAGATCGGGCAACATACAGGGAGACACAAATATGAGAGCTACCAGAAGATCTAGATGTTCCCCCAGGTGAAATGTAAGAATAGAGGGAAAATGTCCCGGCCGGGCTCAGTGGCTCAGCCTGTAATCCCAGCGCTTTGGAAGGCCGAGGTGAATGGATTGCCTGAGCCTGCAGGTATAAGATCTGCCCGGGCAACTTGGCAAGACCACATCTCTACAATAAGTAAAAAATTAGCCAGGCGTGGTAGCGCGCGCCTGTAGTTCTGGCTACTTGGAAGGCTGAGGTGGAAGAATCTCCAGAGTCCAGCAGGTCGAGGCTGCAGTGGCCAGGAGCGTGCAACTGCACTCCAGTCAGGGCGATGGAGTGAGACTCCAACTCAAAAAAAAAGAAAAATATCCCAGTTGGGAAAGAATAATATAGATGTATATTTGAAATTATAAGTGCTAGAATCAAGACAACTTGCCTCCCTGCAAGGAAAAACCAAAACCCTTTCACTTTAGTCTTAAGAAATTGCATCAAAAATACAAACCACATGAAATCTGTATAACAACATAAAATAGTGCTGTCTCTTTGGAAAATACCTGGGTGGCTCTCCCCAATATCGACTAAAATTGTTCTTGTAAAAAAAAAAAATCTTTTTGGTCCAGAAATCTCACTACCGGATATTTATCCTACGTTGACAATCCCCCTGAAGGGAAAGGCCTACAGTCACAAAAATGCTATTATACTGCTATTAAAATGATCACGTCAAGATTTAGAGGGGGAAAAATTGCTTATGAAATATTAAGCCAAAGAATACAAAATGTAATATGACCATAAAATATAAAAATACAATCACTGAAACACGGGCTGGAGAAGAAGAACACAGAGAAATGGAAATAGATGTGCTAGGGGAAAGCATTATGATTCAATTTCCTTCTAATTCTGCTGCTTATACACTAAGTGTGCTACATGAAAAGTTTAAAACAAAAATACAAACCACAGACAAAATCTTTCAGATCCACATTCAGGATGCTTTGCCCTGCTAGCCATTCAGGGTGTGCACAGCTTACATTCACGGAATGTTGAAAGTTATTATCAACCAGCCACTGAAGCAACCACTTCAAATGGCAGTCACAGAGCAAACTGCTTGTGTTCAGAATCCTACAGAAAAGAAAACAAGAAGAAGACTTGTTTCACTTTCATTCTAAATTTATTCAGCATTAAAATCTTACTACACACTTAAGCATTTTCCTTGCCAAAAATGTTTAACCTGAATCTAACCACGAGTAAACAAATCCAGACTAACGTAACTCTCTAAATATGTTCATGTCATGAATGACACAAAAAAGGAGGGGGGACAAGGGTGGCAAAGGACCTACCTATTTTAGATTACAGACGATTTAAGAGCCATTACAACCAAATGAAACGCGTGATCCTGTTGTTTTGTTTTGTTTTGAGTTGGGGTCTTACTCCATCGCCCAGTTTGGAGTGCAGTAGCACAAACATAGCTCACCGCAGCCTTGGCCTCCTAGGCCAAGAGATTCTCCCACCTCAGCCTCCCAAGTAGCTGGGGTGAGAGGTGTGCACCACCATGCTCAGCTAATTTTTTGTTTTTTGTTTTTTTTAGTAGAGACAAAGTACCCTGTGTTGACTACTCTGGTCTCAAACTCCTGGGCTCAGGCAATTCTCATTCTCAGCCTAAATGCTGAGCCACTGCTCCTGGCCAAAGGACCTTTTTAAACATTGAGGAAACTTAAGTATGAACTGCATACTAAATAATATTACTTTATCAAGTTAATTTCCTTGAGTGTGAAAATGGTGATGCAGTTAAATAGGTAATGTCCTTGTTCTTAAAAATATATACACTGAAATATTTAGGGATGAAATGTCATAATGTCTGCAGCTTTCAAATGGTCAGAAAAAAAGACTGTATATATATGTGTATTGGAGATAGCGAGAAAGAGAATGAGAGAAAGAGAAAGGGAGAGAAACAGATAACAAGCTTGACAAAGTTAACAACTGGTGAATCTAGGTAAGGGGCATATGGGTGTTCACTGTATCTTCCTTTAAATTTGGGGGCTTAAAATTTTCCCCAAGAAAGTCTGAGGAAAAGCTTATTATATTTATTAGAGCTGGGATCTGTTGTAGAGAGTATATAATTATTTCCAAATATTTCATTAAGACTAAAAGCACTTCAGCACTGCGGCAATGTGTACTTCATTTTAAACTAAGCACCACTGAATATTTATTTTGGGTCCATAACAGGCTTATAAAACATATGTGAAAAATCAGTACTTTCTCTCAATGACCCCTTAAATATTCTGTCCATTTCAATGCAGCTAGGAAGCAAATGATTTTGAGAACATTATAATTTGTTTTATGTACATGATCAAATCTTCAACTAGTTTTAAAGTTTGGCATAAAGTATCTAGGATCTGATTCAATAAAAGTTTCAGTCTTTAAGGGTATATCAAAAAGCATATTTTATCAAGGGTAATTTAAATTAAACAAGCCAAAAGCTACCTTTTGCATTTAAGAAAGTTCTTTTCATTCACTCTTAGAGAAAAAAAAAATTTGGAGTCAGGGTCTCACTCTGTTGCCCAGGCTGGAATATAGTGGCACCATCATGGTTCACCACAGCCTCGACTTCCTGGGCTCAGGCAATCCTTCTGCTTCAGCCTCCCAAGTAGCTGGGACTATAGACATATGTCACCATGCCCAGCTAATTTCTTGATTTTCTGTAGAGACGAGGTCTCACTATGTTGCCTAGACTTCGTAGAGAAGTATTTGAGTGTCTACTACATGCTAGGCAATATTCTAGGCTGTGGAGATGTGACCCCCATGGAGTTTATATATTAAGAGCTAAGTAATAAATACATACATGCAAAATACAATGTCAAAAAGTATTAAGTGTGGGGCTGGGTGTGGTGGCTCATGTCTGTAATCCCAGCAACTAGGAAGGCTGATGTGGCTGGATCGCTTGAGCTGGGAGTTTGGGGTTACAGTGAGCTATGATTATACCACTGCATTCTAGCTTGGGCAACAGGGTAAGACCCTGTCTCTAAAAAATAAAAATAAGTTTTAAAAAAGTGTTAAGTGCCATGAACAAAAACAAAGCTAGGCAAAGACATAGAGACAGCAGCTACCAGTTTAGGGCAAGTTTTTTAAAAAGATGGCAGGTGAGCAAAGAACTAAACAAACTGGACAAAGACCTGAACAAAGTGAAAGGGCAGATCATGCCAGGTCTGACCTCAGAACGCCCCAGACAAAGGAGACTCCATGCCAAGACTTGAGGCAGACATGCTTAGTATGCTCATGTGAAGCAAGGAGGACACTGAAACTACAGCACAATGAGCAAATGAGACTGGCAGGAATGTGGCTGGAGAGTTGCGCCAGCAGAACCTGGCTACGCAGGTGCTTCATAAACAAAGGGAAAGGCCGGGTGCGGTGGCCAAGCCTGTATTCCCAACACTCTGGGAGGCTGAGGTGAGAGGACTGCCTGAGCCATGGGTTCGGGACCAGCCCAGGCAACTTGGCGAGATCTCATCTCTACAATAAGTCAAAAAATTAGCTGGTGGCATGTGCCTGTAAATCCAACTCCTTTGAGGGTTGAGGCAGAAGGATCACCTGAGCCCAGCAGGTCAAGGCTGTGGTGGCCGTGAGCATGCTACTGCACTCCAGCCTGGGCAACAGAGTGAGACTCCGACTCAAAAAAAAAAAACAACCAGAAAAAAAACAAAGGGAAGGACTTGAGTTGTGCTTATTTTTTTCCCCTAAGTGTAGTGATAAGCCACTGGAAGGTGAAGAATAGAGGAGGAACAAGGTCTGATTTGTTTTCTTAGGTATAATACAAACTGGACTCACAAGACCTGGACCAACAGCCTAACTCCACTACTTATCTTAGACATGCACAGAATGCCTCCAAAACTTCAGTTTCCATTTCCGAAAAATGGAATTGAGAGTGCCCACCTCAAAAAATGTTTTAAATAAAGCACTGAGCACAGTGCCTGGCGACAAACACGACTTAATTCATGGTAGTGCCCTTCACTTCTATTTATTTTGTTTCTTTCCATCATTCATATACTAACCAACCCTGCCCACAAGCACCTAACAGAGTACATCACATTCTCTCAAAAAGTGTGTGTACAGATACATACTAAAATTTTAACAATGGTTGTCTTCAAGTAGCAGGGATTCAGGGGTCCTTCTCTCTCTTGGCTTAATTAATTGTATTTTCTAATTTTTCAACTATGAGTATGTAATTTTAATCAATAATAATTTTAACTATATGTAACTTGCACAGCTTTGGAAAGGGGCAGTTTTAGTTATGCCACCAGGTGAAGAGGGTCAGAGAAAATGAGAAACATTCATTTCAAGAGTTGTAGCCAGATATGATAGGAAACCAGATGAAATGAGAATCTGGTAAGGACTACCAAAATGTGCAAGACAAAAGCCACAAGGGTGTGCTACAGTCTGTCTACTGAAATTAAAAAAACGTATCTCTATAGTCACTCTCCTTTCCATTTGTTTACAAAACAAGTCTGGTCTCATTAGAGTTGGCCTGATTATTTACAAACGTGCAGCAAGAATGGCAATTGACCACAAAGCCCTCCTGAATTTGCTTTGCTGGAACTTTTCAAAGAAACCTCTGATTAGACTTTTAAAAGCCTCTGAAGGATAGTAAGCCAAGCCAGGAACTCTCTACCACCTCACCTACAGACTTGGGTAAGATCCTCTCTTCTTAAGATTATCAAAATATCCTAAAGCTCCTGAGACTGCCAGAAAGTGACCTTCCTTTCTCATTTGTAAGGCCAAGAACTCTGTAAACAAAGCACCAGGCCAGTTTTATCAACAGGGCTTCATAAGCACTGGCGCCTTAAAACCAGTCTTAGTTCCTTAAAGTTATCTGGTCACATCAAATTTTATGCATCATTCTCAAATATGACATTCCAGTCAAAGACTTGTAACATAACCAATGTTTTCAACTGTGTCCTGTTACAAGGAGAATAGCTTCCTATTTAACTTATGTAAATAACCATATTGCCATTAAAAAAAAGACTCATTAAGTTTCGAATTCTGGTGAGATCAGGCAGGGAGAAAAAGTAATTGTTTCATTTTTTTGTTCCAGTGGTATACTTTATCACTGTCGTGAGTTATAGATAGCATAAAAGGAAACAGAAATGGGTTTCTTAAATCTGGAAATAAAACATTAAGGAACCAGCAATGTTCTAGATCAAGAATCATCCTTTATCAATTCATTCATTCCATGTAATTAATTCTTGTTCTGCTTGATCCTGGATTACCAGTTTCACGAACCCATCAGTTTCTTCATTGGGGTTCTGGACATTTACTTTGCTAAATGGTATGATGTTAAAGTTATCAGAAACCTTCATGTCAGAGTCTTTTCCATGAACCTCTCTGAAGATGCAGTACTTCTGGGACAATAGTTGTTTGCAAAAGCTTTCAGGAAAGAATCAGAAACAACTGAATGACAAAGGACTTAAAAAGGCCATGGTTAAAGATGTGGTGAGAGTTCATTTGGCAAGTAAATTTAGATATTTCTGTGGCACACATTTTAATATAATAACCAAAATTATGGCTGATAATATTATGCTAGACATATGAATAGCAAGGGTACCGACAAATTTCTATGAACTTCATACTTCTCAAATACTTACATTAATATATGTGTATACAAATATAACCCACAAAAGATTTAATATCATTTCTTCCTTTTTTTTTTTTTTTTTTGAGTTGGAGTCTCACTGTCGCCCAGACTGGAGTGCAGTGGCCACTCCCAGCCACCGCAGCCTCGACCTGCTGGGCTCCGGTGATCCTTCCGCCTCAGCCTTCCGAGTAGTTGGAATTACAGGCGCACGCTACGACGCTCGGCTAATTTTTCACTTATTGTAGAGATGAGGTCTCACCAAGTTGCCCAGGTGGGTCATATCACTTCTTCTTTTTTTTTTTTTTGAGTCGGAGTCTCACTCTGGCACCCAGGCTGGAGTGCAGTGGCACACTCACCACCACCACAGCCTCAACCTACTGGGCTTAGTTGATCCTTCCACCTCAGCCTTCCAAGTAGCTGGAACTACAAGCATGCGCCACCATGCCCAGGTAGTTTTTTTTTATTTATTGTAGAGATGAGGTCTCGCCATGTTGCCCAGGTTGGTCTCAGGCAATCCTTTCACCTCAGCCTCCCAAAGTGCTGGGATTGTAGGCATGAGCCACTGCGCCCGGCTAATATCACTTCTTATTTGACAATGTTTCCCATGTAACTTAACATACTAAATAAAGCAAATTAGTTTAAGATCCCTCTTTTTGTAGGATGAAAACCAAATCGTTTATTATTTTCCAGGAGCCCTCTGGGAAATATAAAAGTTAATTTGAGGTCAAAAAGACTTTATTTACAATTCAATTTTGGGAAGTTGCCAAAAATGTCAAAATGTTTGAACACCTGATTAAATCGGATTAACAGATGATCCTATTTAACAATCCTTAATTATCTATATAACCAAAGTGACAAAGATTTTTAAAGGCAAATAAAAAAGGTATATAGTTGTGAATAAAACTTAGGTTTTTTTGGTTTTTGTTTTTAAAGAGACAGAGTCTTTCTCTGTTTTCCAGGCTGAGGTGTGATCATAGCTCATTGCAGTCTAGAACTCCTGGGTTCAAACAATTCTCCTATCTCAACCGCCTGAGTAGCTAGGACTACATGCCATCAGGCAAACTAATTTCTTAATTTTCTGTAGAGACAAGGTCTCACTATGTTGCCCAGGCTGGTCTCAAACTCTTGGACTCAAGTGATACTCCTCCCTTGGCCTCTTGGAATTACAGGCATGAGCCACCAAACACAGCCATAACTTAGTTCTTTTAGTATTGAAAAACTCAGCTTCCTTAAGTAATCAACGACCTGATAAAGAAAGCATGAAGCTCAGGAAATTATTTTGATAAAACAAAGAATTTTTTTTGTTTTCTAGGCAGATTACTTAAAAGGCTAAAAATTAAAAACTTTTCACAATCTCTTATCAAGAGCAGATTGATAATCTAAGAAAACTGTGTCCTTTTAACAGGTGAAAGAAAATTACATTTTAATTTTGCACAGGCATACTACTCAACTACTGATGTTGAATATTATTTTTAAAACGCTTATAATAAACTCATTCGCTGGCCTATAATCCCAGCACTTTGGGAGGACGAGGTGAGAGGGCTGCCTGAGCCCACGGGTTCAAGACCACCCCAGGCAACTTGGCGAGACCTCATCTCTACAATAAATCAAAAATTAGCTGGGCACAGTGGCACTTGCCTGGAGTGTCAGCTACTTGGAAGGCTGAGGAGGAAGGATCACCTGAGCCCAGCAGGTTGAGGTTGCGGTGGTTGTGAGCGTGCCACTGTACTCCAGACTGGGCGACAGAGTGAGACTCCAACTCAAACAAACAAACAAAATAAACTCATTCAATTTTAGCCAGCTTGGCCACATGAGAGTCTCCTCCCTTCTCTCTCTTCCCAACTTTCTATATCCATTCAGTCTTTGCCCTGCATTCTCCTTTTTCATTCTAAAACAACGTTTAAATTGCCTCCAAACAAGAACCAAGTTCTCTCCTGTTTTCTCAACAAAAACACATCTTTGGATCTCATACCTTTTCTTACCAAAAACACATTCTGCTTTCCCTGCAAACAGGTTGCTGTTGTTTTTTACCATTATCCCTAGTTGTTTCAATGACACATTCTAATTAGAACTTTTAACTATTCATTAACCTTAATTTCGAGTAAAAACTAGGAAGTAAGCAACAAGATGAACTGTCACATACCAACAATCTGTAGATAAATAAATGTATAAATACAGTCTTTCAAAATGTCTATAAGCATATGCTTCCCATAGTACAATTTTTCAGTGTGGCACAGGGCATGTTTACTAATAGATCCAAAGATATTTTGTCTTTCTATAAAATTTAAGAAGCCAAAAGTAGATAAATTTAAACTTATGCTCAGCAACTAATGTTTCAGGATTTTATCTTATTTGGGAATTAGCTACATAGTCAGTGAATACCCAACATTTAACTTTAACAGTTTAGCTTTAAGATTCCAAGTTACCAAGAAGGGTTTTGAAACTATTTTTAAGTAGACATGTTTTATACAACACAAACTGTAAAAAGTTCATTTATAAAATCAAAAATTAGCCAGGTGTGGTAGTGTGTGCCTGTAGTTCCAGCTACCTGGAAGGCTGAGGTGGAAGGATCGCCAGAGTCCAGCAGGTGGAGGCTGCGGTAGATGGGAGCGTGCCACGGCACTCCAGTGTGGGCGACAGAGTGAGACTCCAACTCAAAAAAAAAAAAAAAGTTCATTTATCCCACCTACAGCTACTTAATTCACTTGTTTTCAACAAGTAAAAATTTCATGATGTTAAAGCTAGCCATCATCTCATCTGTTGACAAATCAGACAAGTATCAAAAATATTACAGAATGCCGGGTTCAGTGGCTCATGCCTACAATCCCAGCACTTTGGGAGGCCAAGGTGAAAGGATTGCCTGAGCCCAGGGGTTCGAGACCAGCCTTGGCAACTTGGCGAGATCTCATGTCTACAATAAAAAATCAGAAAAATTAGCTCAGCATGGTGGTTCACGCTTGTAGTTTCAGTTACTTGGAAGGCTGAGGCAGAAGGATCAACTTGAGTCCAGCATGTCAAGGGTGCGGTGGCCATGAGTGTTCCACTGTACTCCAGCCTGGGCAACAAGAGTGAGACTCCAACTCAAAAAAAAAAAAAAAAAAAATTTACAGAAGCAAACAGGAAAAAAAAAATCACAGAAGCAAAGAAACAAAAAGTTAAACATTTGATTCTTTTCTTTTTTTGACTGCTGTATGTGACATGTATCAAGCAATTCATTTTTACTATATTTTGTTCTTAGGTTGAATTTATAGTTTTATAATCTTAAACACTTAGTAGAGACAACATAAGTTTGTTTTATTAGTAAACCCAGGTAGAATAAAATTGTATGTCTGCATTATAGTTAATGTTTATAATTCTGAGACATAGCCACTTTTATTAAACCAGCAGTATTAGACTAATCTTATTTATGAACGATTTATCCAAGTCATGTGAACCTGAAAAGTATCTGGGTCAATTTCTATATTTCTGGGAATTTTATGATTATTTAATTTATACAAGTGCTCATTCATCTCTAAGACAATTTGAACAGAAGTCCTTCAAGGAATTTTATAAGTCAATTTATTAATACCATCCGGAGAAAGAAAAAAATCACATATACGTAACATATATACATACGCAGACAGATGCAAAAAAAGATTTTACAGTTTTCATTCTTTAACAACTTTAGCTATGAGTCAGTAAAACACAGAAAAATAAACTCACTAGCTTATGTAAAATAGTTCTTATGTTTTCTCCACTTTATGTATTTATCCAAATTATGTTTCTGACAAAAATGGGACAGCTTTAAGGTTAAAGTTACCAGCTTTAGCAATAATTGTGGAAGAGACTTTCAAGATTTTCTTTTTGCCCTGACATGTACTCTTATTGCAGAAGAGATGTCAGGGGTTGTCTGGGTATCTCCAAAGCCCATAGGCTGAGTGTAGGTGAAATAATCCATCTATTTCCAGTTAGACTTTTTCCTCTTCAACCTTAGGTGGTTGCTGCTGGAGTCATGAGTTTCCTGAGAGCCCCCAGTGGATGGTTTGGGACCTAGAAGTTCAAGTGGCTAAGAGGCTAGAGTGGGCAGAAAAAGGTCTGGCAGGCATGGAGAGATGGATGAAGGAGGCGGGGATTTGAAGGAAGAAATGTTAACGGAGGCAAAGGAACTGGAGCTGGAGGGAAGACTGAAGGTGATCAGAGGAAGAAGAAGGGGCAGCAGCTAAGGGAAGGGGAGTTTTCAGAGGAGCTAGTCTGGGGAGACTTTTTTTGAGCCAGGGTCTCACTCTGTTGCCCAGGCTGGAGAGGAGTAGCACAATCATGGCTCATCGCAGCTTCGACCTCCTAGGCTCAGGCGATCCTGAGTAGCTAGGACTACAAGTTCGCAACAAATCCAGTTAATTTTGTTTGTTTGTTGTAGAAACAAAGTCCTGCCATGCTGCCCAGGCTAGTCTCAAACTCCTGGGCTCAAGCAATCCTCCTGCCTTGGCCTCCCAAAGCCCTGGAATAACAGGTGTGAGCTACCACACCCAGCCTGGGAGATCATAAGTTTCCCAAAGAGGCCAATACAGTTGCAACAAGAAGGAGATGGACAGCGCTGGTGGAGCACATAGTCAGGGATTCAGATGACAGAGAAATTTTCATGGGAGAAGCAGGCTCCAACAAAGAGAACCGAGAGGCCTTACAGAGTGCCAGGAAGGTCCTCCAGCTCGGGAGAGTCAGGGAATAATCCCTGTTCAGGAAAGAGACCCAGGAAGAGCCTTTCAAAAGAAGCCTGGTGCTCTAACCCAGCTTCAGGGAATGTACTCAGAATCTTAAGAATCAAAATCTTTCCTTACCAGCTTCCACGGACGTTTGTCCAGAGCAACGGTTCACAAGTCTGACTCACCATTGGATCCCCGATCAATCAATCAGGAGTGAAGACAAAGGCTTCAAAGGTGCACCTTGGGGTCCTGGGTGAGAGGTCTGGGGGTCCAATGATGAATCGGATTCTATCCAAGTCACTGTTAAAGAAAAATATCACTCAACGATACTGGTTAAAGTATGGCAAGGCAGACTTTATTCAGGACCACCCCAACAGGTACAGGAAGCCTGGCAATGGGATTGTGTAGTAGGGAAGAGAGAGTGGGCTCAACTCTGAACAGAGCATGGGCAAGTGGAAAAGTATAGCCAAGAAGCAGGGCGGGCATAGGTGGGTGAAAAATTACTAAGAAGTAACATCTAGAATAAGGGACGGCTAAATCAACTTAACCCAATTCTTGCTGAAGACAGGTCAGGAGAGATCAGACATCACCTGAGGAATGGTCTAGGATGAAGAGTTCTTGCTAAATCTGGATTTACAAGGAAGTACACTGATAGGCCGAGGAGAAAGTTTAACGGTCTGTCTGAAGTATGGTCAAGCAAAGAACCTTTGTCACACTCTCCAATTACTAAATGACTCTAAAGACTGAAACTGCAAATATTTGCTTTCACTATTTAAATTAAGTTAACTGAGTTCTAATAACAGCTAAAACTTTCTCGTTGGCCCTCAGTTTATCACTGGCAACAAAGGTAATAATGATTTGTAGTCAGTCACGATTTACAATTAAACCACGCCTAGGAGAAATAACTCAAAATATCTCAACAGACCAAACAAAGCCACTAACTTTAATCATCATGATGATTTTCATGACATTTTTATTTTTGCTGTTAATATTAGTTATTCACCTTTCACTATGTGCCAAATAAAAACAACAAAACTCAGCCGGGCTCGGTGGCTCAGCCTGTAATCCCGCGCCTTTGGGAGACTGAGGTGAGTGGATTGACTGAGCCCGAGGGTTCGAGACCCGCCTGGGCAAGTGAGACCTCATCTCTACAATAAATCAAAAAAAAAAAAAATCAGCCAGACGTGGTACCGCATGCCTGTAATGCCGGCTACTCGGAAGGCTGAGGCGGAAGGATCGCTGGAGCCCAGCAGGCGAGGTTGCGGTGGCCAGGAGCAGCCACTGCACTCCAGTCTGGGCGACTGAGTGAGACTGCAACTCAAAAAAATAAATTAAATTAAATTAAATTAAATAAAAACAACAAAACTCCTAATTCCTCATGGCCTACTGGCCCCACGTGATATGGCTCTGGCTTCACTCTCTGACTTCACTTGCTCAAGCCCCTCACCAGTATTCGCATGGTTTGTCACTCCATTAAGGTCCTGGTTCAAAGGCTGTCATCTTCAGAAGAGTTTCCCCTCACCACTTTATCTAAAACAGCAATCTCCGTCACTCTCCATACTTCTTCTTCAGAACAGTAGTACCTAATGAGCTATTACATATCTACCTGCTTATTATTTATCTTCCTTACTAGAATGTATTATAATACGCTATGACCCCAGAGATTTTGCCTTGTTCACTGTTGTGTTTTCAGCATCCAAAACAGTACCTTCCATAGAAGACGATGAGTAAGTATTTGAGTAAACAAATTATCTCTTTTTATCTTCACATAACCCTGAGGCTGGTGCTATTCCCATAAAGGAGAAACTGAGTCTGAAACAAAACAATTTGCCTACTATCACACAATTGTAGCAAGGAAAGTAGGAAGGAATTGAACCTAGTCAGTTTGAAGACTCACACATTTCCAGTGCATCTCAATCATCTGTGGTGAGAACTAATATTTTAAATTTCCAAACCGGGCGTGGTGGCTGTAATCCTAGCACTTTGGGAGGCAAAGGCGAGAGGCTTGTCTGAACCCAGGGTTTAAGACCAGCCTGGGCAACTTGGCAAGACCTCATCACTACAATAAATCAAAAACTTAGTCAGGCAAGGTGGCACGCGTCTGTGGTTCCAGTTACTTGAAAGGCTGGGGTAGAAGGATTACCTGAGCCCAGTGGGTCCAGGCTGTGGTGGCCATGAGCATGCCACTGCACTCTAGCTTGGGTGACAGTGAGACTCTGACTCCAGTAAATAAATAAAAATTTCCAATCCACCGTGACCCAACAGTGAGACTCTGACTCCAATAAATAAATAAATAAATAAAAATTTCCAATCCACCAAAGACCAATATTTTAATAAACCAAAACAAAAGTGACATAGTAATGTCAAACTGTTCCAAAAGTTTCTCAACACTTATTCTGAATCTCTATTCTCATCTCATCATGAACCAGTTCTGTTCTACAGACCACCCTTTGAGCAGCTTCCAGGCAAGGTAAACTAAATGTCAGTCCAGTGGTCCTTAATCCTTGCTGCAATATTCAAATAATCAGAGTTTAAAGATAATACCAATGCCTGGCTATTTTCCCCCACACCGCCCAGGGAAACCTCTAAACCAATAAGAGCAATTTTTTTATAAACATGAATGAAAAAGGGTATACAACTATATATATAGTGTGTGTGTATTTATTTATTGCAATTTTTTAAACAGCTCTTGAGCATTTCTGTAGTTTGAGTAACAGATTAGAAACATCCTTTCTGACAATTACACTAAGTTCTAGATCACTTCAAAAACTACAAAACAAAATCACATAATACCTTAATTATACCCCACCCAAGGGGTAAGGAATTGGAAGCACATGTTTCCAACAGTCCAAAAAGGAACAGAGGGGGGAAAAAAGAACAGTGGGGCATACATAAAGCACAAGGAAGTGTGCTAAAGTCTCCTAATTAGAAGCATTGGCAACTCGGGCAAAACAGAAGGTCTTGGTACCACTCTGGGCTTTTCAATGTTAGGTTATTTAAAAATTACATCCAGCCACTAAAATAACTTGTATTAATACTTTCTTTTTTCCTGCCTGGACTGTGTACTTTTGGAAACACTTGGGTCACCCTCATCAGACCTTTCCTGCCTGGACTGTGTGCTTTTGCAAACACTTGGGTCACCCTCATCACACTTTAAGCAAAAGCAGGAACAATGATCTAATTGGTGATAGAAAAAGTTACTTACAGTTCTTTCAAGTGAATCTGAGAAAAAGCATTTTCTTGGATAGACATTATAGCATTATTGTTCAAATCTCTGAAATAAAGAGAAATGTAACATTATCAGTCACCATTTCTATAAGTTATATAAACCCTTTATATGGTCATGAAAACTCCTGCCTATAGCAAAGATTATTTATGTAGTAAGAAAATGTATGCAAAATACTTACAGATGTTCAAGGGATTCAAGACCAATGAATGCTTTCTTTGTAATTGACTTAATCTGGTTTCCTTGTAAGATTCTGAAATACAAACAGACCTTTCTAATGAAGCTCTCCATTAAACAAAATTAAATTCATTAAGCATTTACCTATAAAAGGTAAAAAGCTTAACATGTTTTTTGTATTTTTCAATAGCTTTATTGAGGTATAATTGATATAAAAAAACTGCACATATTTAATGTGTGCAGTTTGATGAGAACATGCATATTTAAGAAAGTTATGAACTGTTATATTAACCAATGCAAAGTACAGCATAAAGGCTTCTATTAAGATGCTGGAGCTCAGTGAGGCACCTCTGAACAGCAATCCTGACCACTGATAAACTGGTAGTTTTCATATGCTAAACTGGACTATATTCCCCATTTCTATTTTCTTAGCAAAAGATAATCAGGTCAAAGAAATGCAGATAAGTACAAGCCTTTGGAGAAATTCTTCTCATGGAAGATGATCTAAAATCTTATGTGAGAGAATTCTTTTCTTTTGCTACATAAATTACTCAGAAATCTCACATGACTTAACAGATTACCAATTCAACTTTAGATTCTCAGTCCATTTATTTTACCTGAATAGAAATTCTACTTCCACAAATAACTTGTTTAAAGAGTCCATAGGAATGTTTGTCCAATTAAAAAGTGCCCCACCACATCAAAAACAAAAACAATCCCAAACAACCACGACTACAACAAAAACATTTGATAAACAACAAAGCTCTCAGATGGGTCAGAAGATATGCATAAATATTATAAACACATACAATTTAGTGAGACTCGAGAGTCCAGCAAAGGCTTCACTAGCATCTTCTATGGCCCACGAAATTTCATTGTTTCTTAGGTCTCTATAAAAAACGGTTAGAGAAAGACAGGTTATGGTAGTCACCACGACCACCACACCATTGAGCAGCATCCTGGCATGGTGATGTCAAGGCGTACACGCTCATTTTGATCCTTATTTTAATAGTTATTTATGTTGAAGACTCAGTTCTGCTTCTTAAGGAATACCTGTAATAAACATGTAAGAACTAATTCTCATAAACTAAGAATCAGTTGGCCTTGATATATAAATTAAGCAACCTGATAAGAGTATGAGTCTTCCTAGCTAACAGCCCTTAATTGTGTTAATACATTAAAACTTACAGACAGGGTCCTACAAAAAGCAGAAGGATTTCAAGATGCAGGAGATATGGCTTACAAGTCTGATTTTAGACTAATGGGGTTTCTGAGTGACCCAAGTCTCCCCCTGGGCCCTTAAACTCAAAATGGCTGACAAAGAGTAATATCACTACAGAGCTTCACCGCTCAAGAGCAATTAAACACGCTCCCCTGGGAAGAAAGAATGATATACCCATGCGTTAGAGTGGTCACTATATTTTCTTTCAAAGGAGCAGTATGGATCTTTATAAGCCACTGTTCCATTCTCAAAGGAAAGGCAATTCCACCATACTGATGAAAGAAATGCCAGTCAAAAATGTTTCATTACTTTTGCTTCCTCAAGTCATCGCATAGTACAACAAAGCACAGTAAAGACATAGGAGATGTCCCTCTTTTCACTTAGCTATCTTTAAATGAAAAGCTAACAAAGTTCATTTTATTTTACTAAGGGATAAACATTGAAACAACCAGTGGCTCAACTCCTCAGGACTTTCCCCACTCCCAAGAACAGCATAAACAGAAATCATTCACCAAATTGAATACTCTGGCGAGCATGAGGCTAAAATCAGAGTATCTCAGATCAAACCCTAATTCTGCCTTAACTATCGCTGTGGCATTAGACAACCATTACCTTCTGAAATTACTTTGCCTAAACTTTGACTCTAAAAGTAAAAATCAGTCGGATGCGATGGCTCACACCTGTAATCCCAACACTTTGGGAGGCAGAGGCAAGAGGAATGCCTGAGATCAAGGGTTCGGAGACCAGCCTGGGCAACTTGGCAAGACTTCATCTCTACAATAAGTCAAAAAATCAGCCAGGAATGGTGGTACATGCCTGTGGTTCCAGCTACTTGGAAGGTTAAGGCAGAAGGATCACCTGAGCCTAGCAGATCAAGGCTGTGGTGGCTGTGAATGTGCCACTGCACTCCAGCCTGGGCGACAGAGTAAGACTCCTACCCAATAAATAAATAAAAGTAAAAATCAGGGGTATACGGGAAAAACCTGTTTGCCATCCCTTCAATTGTCTCAAGTTTCTGAGTTTGCACTCATCTAGTTCCACTTCTGAGGAAAGGGGAAGGGGAGACTACTTTTAATTTCTCAAGACCAAATCTGAAGAAAGTTTAAAAAATTAAATGCATATCTGTGCAAGTATATACACTTTAACAAAATCATCACGCTTTTCTTCTCATTGAGGATTAGGTCCTAAAGTTGGGAGCCTGTCTCTTTTCCAGACCATTTCAACCCTGAACCTGATAACCACAAAGTCCCCTCCTATTTAGGAACTTTAAGGATCTACAAATTCTCTTTGTTTTCTTTTATTCTGCTCTATGTTTGAGATTACTGTTTCTTTAAAATTTCTCTTCATTCACTAAACATATTACAAAATTATATGTATTTATATATATGTATATGAAATTATAAAAATATACTAAGTTGAATAACTTACAAAACCACAGAATTTTAAGAGTTGAAATTGACATTAGCAACCATCTAATCCCATGTCCTTCCTTCACTGGATGAAAAGACAAAGAAAACCATGCCCAGGAAAAGCTAAGAGATTTTGTTTCTCTGGTGGTATGATAAAACACACATGAGCTACAGTATCAAACAGAACTGAGTTCTAATCCTGACCCAAATATTTACAAGTTATGTGACTCTGGCCAAATCACTCTAATCTCTCTGAATCTCAGCCTCCAAGTATGAAAAAGAGCACTAGTATCCTAGTGTCTGAAAGCACTAGGTACATATCACATAAGTGCAGTTTCTTCTGCCCAAAGTCATGCATCAAATTAGTAACAATGCACAGGTCTCCCGCCAGAGCTGTTCCCACTACACATCCTGCATGCTTTGAGTGAGAACTGGTAGTCCTGGTGCAGTTTCAAGGTTAAAGGAACAAGAAAATGACAGCATTCGTGACACTAGCAACTGTGCTTTATTCCAGAGCAACTAGCACAATAAAAGAGGCTTTGGTATTTAGGTGGTTAACTCAGAAGTAATGTACAAACTGACTGCCTACTATAGGCTTGAGATGAATAAGACCTGTTTAGGGGGACAGAGACAAAGAAGACGGCCTGGCGCTGAGGCACAGGACAGAAAAACAACAAAATATGAGCATATATAAAGTTGCAGACTGGTTCGTTGTTTAAATTAATTTTATTACAATAAAAAAGTTAGTACAAAAAGGAAGAAGTACTCACAGCGTCTGAAGGTTAGAAAGAAGCCTAAATACCCCATCAGCAATGTGAGTGACTCTGTTGTCTCCTAAATTCAGTCTCTCCAACAAGCTCAGACCCACAAAGGCAGATTCATCCAGGCGGGTCAGCTGGTTAAAGGACAAATCACTGAAACAGGAAACATGGAAGGTAAGAAAATCATCGTATTTCGGTTCAATTTACAAATTCTTAGCATATTTACATGATAAATTTAGAGCATCCAACAAATGTATAGTAAAGATGGACGTTACTTCTCATTACTGGCCACAGGAATGATTTATTCCCACCTGCTCTAGTCTCACAGCCTTCAGTGAAATGTCACTCAACACTTACAGTTCCGACAATCTTTGGCAGAACTCCCATGCATCAGGGCTGATTCTTTCAATCGCATTCTGGCTCACATAGAGCTGCTGTAACATTCGCAAGCCATACAACCACCCCTTGTTCACTCGTGTAAGGTTATTGTGCTCCAGTTCTCTGCAAAATTGAAGACAGGAGAAAAATATGTTCCAAAACAAGTCATTTCATTAAGTACAGGTTTAAATCTTCATTAAGTCCTTCTCAGAGAAGCACATGCAGTCTGACAATTAAGTTTGCAAACTTGCTGCTGTGCGCTTACATTGGCAATACTGTACAATTCAGTAAGGTTTCATCATCTTGATATATCAGTGTCTCACAGCTGTGTTTGTATCGAGATGGTGGTGGTCTCTTGCTAAGTGGCATTCATTATTGGCATTACGTGTTTTTGTGTGCCATCGCAGGAATGTCAGAGTTTGAATTAGAGCAACGAATGAGCAGTAAATTTCTTGTTAAACTTGGCAAGAGTGGAAGTGAAATCAGGGACATCTTAGTCCAAGTTTAAGGGGGTAAGTTTAAGGGGGTAATGCCATGAAGAAAACAGCAGTGTATAAATGGATTAAACTTTTTTTTTTTTGAGTTGGAGTCTCACTCTGTCACCCAGGCTAGTGTGTGCAGTGGCACGCTCACAGCCAACGCAGCCTTGACCTGCTGGACTCGGGCGATCATTCCACTTTAGCCTTCCAAGTAGCTGGAACCACAGGCACGCGCCACACGCCCAGCTAATTTTGTTATTTATTGTAGAGATGAGCAAGGCTGGTCTCAAACCCCTGGACTCAGGCAATCCTCTCAAACTGTTGGGATCACAGGCATGAGCTACTGGATTAAATGTTTTTTCTCAGGGGAGGGAAAGCATCACTGATGAAGAGAGGTCAGAATAGCCAGTAATGAGAAGAACTGACAAAAACATTGCAAAAATTAATTGAACTGTAAGTCAAAATCATCGGTTTACTATGAGAAGCATAGCAGACCAAATAAGCATCAATAGAGAAACAGGAGAATCTTAACTGATAACCTTGGCATGAGAAAAGTTTGTGCAAAAATGGTCCTGAAGGAGCTCTTGCATCACCACAATGCGCCAGCTCACCCAGCGCTGTCTGGGAGGGAGATTTGAGTCAGTAAACAACTAACTATATTGGAACACCCTCCCTACTCACCTGATCTGGCCCCCAATGACCTTTTTCTTCACCTGAAGTTAAAGGAAGACATTTTGATGACATTCAGGACATCAAGGGTAATACGACAACTCTGATGGCCATTCCAGAAAAAGAATTCCAAAACTGCTTTGACAGGTGGACTAGGCGCTACCACCAGTGCATAGCTTCCCAAGGGGAGTACTTCAAAGATGACCGTAGTGAAATTAGCAGATGAGATATATAGCACTTGTCCAGGATGAGTCCGCGAACTTAATTGTCACACCACATACATCTTTGCTCAACCCAAGTGAGCAGATAAACTCTGTTCAATACATATTTGTATCTTATTTAAGATTTGGTGCTGAAAGGTAGTAAGATTTTTATGTTCGTATGTGTATATATATGCATGTATGTATTTATTTAGAGTTGGGGGTCTGTCTCACTGTCACCCAGGTTAGAGTGCAGTGGCACGATTACAGCTCACTGCAGCCTTGTCTTGCTGAGCTCAGGCAATTCTTTCACCTCAGTCTTCCAGGTAGCTGGAACTACAGGCACAGTCACCATGTCCAGCTAATTTTTTTTATTTATTGTAGAGACAAAGCCTCACCAAGTTACCTAGGCTGGTCACAGACCCCTGGACTCAGGCAATCCTCTCACCTCCACCTATCAAAGTGCTGGGATTGCAGGTGTGAGCCACCACACCCAGCAGAGACTGGTTAAAATATCAGCTCTACAAAACAACAGGCCAAGCAATAGAGTATACCTGTTTTGGATAAGTTCTGAAAATTTTCACTTGCCAAAAAAATAAGGGCATGTAAACTTTTTGGATGAAAATTTTATTAAGAATGATGACAAAAATATCAGTTAACTAAGAAAACTTAAAAAGCTTTGTACACTTATTTCACATCAGAGAACAGAGAAAGAACTCATATCCCTTTGTATAATTAGAGCAACTATTCTAGACATTTGGCCCTGAAAAGTCCCAGAAACACCCCTTTCCTAATCTCTCTAGATTTGGTGCTGAAAGGTAGTAAGACTTTTATGTTTGTATGTGTATATGTACGTATGTACGTATGTATGTATGTATGTACGTACTTATTTAGAGTTGGAGTCTCACTGTCGCCCAGGCTGGAGTGCAGTGGCACGATTACGGCTCACTGTAGCCTTGTCTTGCTGAGCTCAGGAAACTCTTCAGTTAGTACTTACAGTTCTTCCATGTTATTCAAGCCGAAAAATGCTCCATCCTTAAGTTTGCTAATCCCATTCCGTTGCATTTTCAAAGATCTTAAGGAGTCAAGTCCTTGGAATGTAAGCCCTTCCACAATTTTAATCCTGTTTCTTTTAAGTTCCCTTTAACAAAAATAGTTTTACAGTCAGAAAACTGGTTTGCTGAATTGTTCTAACAATAATTAAAAAGAAAAAGACGCTGCAAGAAAAAACTGTCTTCTTATAATCCATCTATTTAGTTACTTACAAGAATTGCAGGTGAGGCAGCTTGAAGATCTTAGGTGGAATCATGCTAATTCGGTTACGATTTAACTTTACCACTAATAAGGAACTTGATAAATTATCAAAGCAACCAGCCTCCAACGTGGCTATCCTATTATTACTCAAATTCCTAAAACAAGCAAGGTAACAGGAAAAGGAAAAAAAATTAGTAAAACAAAGCATTCTACCACTGGAAAGCTACCAAAAATCTGTCTGAGCCCCCAGCTCTATCATTTAATGACTATATGTAACTATAAATCATTTAACTGCTTTGTTTCTTCACCTACAAAATTAGGAGGCTATCTACTTCATTTAGGTTGTTACAAAACAGTGTGTGTGAATATGCTTTGTAAACTGAAAAACACTGGTAACACATGCTAATTATCATCATTATATAGGGTAAACCACTGTTTAACAAACCACTATTTACCGTTTATAAAACTGTTGTTAAAAAAAAAAATCCAGAATTAAATCTAAAAAAATTACCCTGGACACCTACCAATATTTTTGACAACAGTGCAGTATCTCTTTTGGGGACTGGAGAGGACAAACCCATCAACCCAAAAAACTGAGTTAGTTTCACATACACATATCAAAATCACAATAAATAACAGACATTTTGGGCAAGAAAGTACCAATAATATATATGCACTTTCAAGTAAATTTAAGTTAAAGTCTATTTTACTTACAGGTATTTAAGCTGCATTCGAGGAAATGAAGATGTCTTGATTTCTGATATTATATTTGAGCTGAGGTCCAAATTCTCAAGGGCAGAGTAAAACTGGAGCATGTCTGCATTTATTTCTGGGATTATATTATGAACTCTATAAAACAAAGCATATATTGAAGCCACTGCCAATGATTCACCCCAGGACACAGCACATTAGATAATTAGGATCAACAATATACATGCTTAAAAAAACTGCATACTATTTATAATTTAAGTAAAAGATTTAAAATTTTATTAACTTACAATGAAAGTACAGTAATATTCGATGTTGGTTCTCCAAAATATGGGATTTCTGTTAGCTCATTATAATTCATTTTCCTAGGTAAGGGGGAAAATAGATAATAAAAGTTTAGTGAGGGAAATGTTACCTCTTGAATTTTAATTTCTGGATTATACATATTCTTTAGAACAGGTATCAAATTTGAAAGCTCCTATAACTCAGAATGAACTAGACGAAAATAAAAAATGTATTTATTGAGAAATTAGAGATTTTAATAAGAAACGCTTTTTCTTGGTGTTGATCTACTATTGATAACTCTATTAGAAAAGCAAGTTAATTTTTTTGCCTACTAAATCTTTCCAGTTCAAGCAATATTCTGTGAATAGTTATTTGAGTCCTTAAACAAAGAAGAAAAATTAGCCATCCAGATCTCTTCCCTTCCCTAAATATGTACATATACATATACATATATATGTACATATATTTTTCTAAAGCTATACAAAGTTTGGAAGTGTTACTTGAGGTCACTGATGAAGTTAATCTACCCATCTATGACTAATTTTACAGTTACAATGACATGTCACATCTGATGCCAGCAGCCCTTTAAGCAGATTGTCTCAAATGTTTTAGTAGCAAATCTAATATGTACAATCACATTCCATTAACCTGGTTTTCAGTCACTGAACAACCTCAACAATCTAGCACACAGAAAAGAAACCCGAAGTAAAGACCTGTGGGAAACCAACCAAAGTGAATAACGCTCTCACACTTCCCACTGAAGCACGTCCAGGCCTTTTCTCAGTGCCTACTCTTCCAGCTACCAACCTGTCAACTGTTTATTCAGTCCAAGCAGATTACAGTCAGTAAACTTGGGGGAAGGGGGACGAGAATGTAGGGAGAGTGAGAGCATGAGTCACGCCCACCAGCAAAGAATTAGAAAGGAAAATAAATCCGAGGGTGTGAAGTGCAGAGGCAAACAGGCCCACATCCTTCAACAGTTGTGTCCCTGAGAACATAACAATGCAATAGCTGGTATTAATAATATTTTTAGAAAATTCCCTCCAAAATTACTTATTATAGTTCAATATTAAAGGAAAAACTTCAGTTAAGAGGAAAACTGGGTTAGGTGCAGTAACTCACTCCTGGAATCCCAGCATTTTGAGAGGCCAAGGTAGGAGGATCGCTTGGGCCCAGGAGTTCAAGACCAGTCTGGGCAACATAGCGAGACCCTGTCTCTACAAAAATAAAAACAAAAAAATTAGCCAGGCATGGTAGCAAGTGCCTGTAATCACAGCTACTTGGGAGACTGAGGCAGGAGGATCACTTGAGCCCAGGAGTTCAAGGTTGCAGCAAGTCATGAGTGTACCACACTGCACTCGTCTTGGCAACAGGGTGAGATCTAGACTCAAATAAGTAAATAACGAGGAAAATTGAATTACATCAACCAGCATATTCTCAAATGATAACCAAAAGTATTCTAGTCCATATAAATCGACTTTAGACATGATGCTTCCATTTTTGATAAAATGTTCAGACATTTAAAGTTTACACGCCGGGCTCGGTGGCTCAGCCTGTAATCCCGCGCTTTGAGAGGCTGAGGTGAGTGGATTGCCTGAGCCCGCGGGTTCGAGACCCACCGGGGCAACTTGGCGAGACCTCATCTCTACAATAAACCAAAAAATTAGCTGGGCTTGGTAGCGCGCGCCTGTGGTTCCATCTACTTGGAAGGCTGAGGCGGAAGGATCACCAGAGTCCAGTAGATCGAGGCTGTGGTGGCTGGGAGCAGCCACTGCACTCCAGTCTGGGCAACAGAGTGAGACTCCAACTCAAAAAACAAGAAATTTACACAATACATTTCACTGGCTGAAAATGTGCCCCCCCCCCAAAAAAATATATATATACACATACTCCAAAGAGGGGAGAAATCTTACTTTTGGCCCAGGAAAGTGGAATAATATTTCTCCACATTTGCAGCTTGAAATTACCAACCCAATACCCAGAGAGTTTATGATAATAACAAAGCCAAAGAGAATAATTTAAGTTTGTAAATATTTCTCCTAATTAAGAAAATGTTTCCTTCAATTTTTTTATGTTATTTTTGGAGTAAACATCCCCAAATCAACAATTTATTAAGTCACTTCAAGAAATTTAACATAACCTTAATAAATAAAAATAACTTACACTTCCTGTAATGTTTGTGACTCCAAGCTGATGTTCCAGTCAGACAATCGATTATGACTCAAATCCCTGAGAGGACAAAAATATCATTCTTAGTTTAGTGTTAGAAAGTGGACTAAAAAAAAAACTAAAATAGGAATGCTAAAAGTCCTATTCAATGTGACTTTAAGTAGCATAGACAAAAAGGAATGTTTATAAACAATGAATAAAGATGCATCTAGATTTCAAAATAGCTATTTAAAATTTTTTTTT
This sequence comes from Carlito syrichta, assembly GCF_000164805.1. Classification (NCBI taxonomy): domain Eukaryota; kingdom Metazoa; phylum Chordata; class Mammalia; order Primates; family Tarsiidae; genus Carlito; species Carlito syrichta. The sequence continues at coordinate 415,772 of NW_007251111.1, read as the reverse complement.
AACTAATTAAGGAATACATTTCCATGGGTCAATAATCAAAAAAGTATAAAAGAGTATACAGCAAAAAGTCTTCTACTCTTATCTCCAGCCCCCTAATTTCTGTTAACAATAACAATTGAAAATATGCCATTTCCTGTGCAGCTTCCAGATATTATATGCACGTACAGCAAATTTTTACACAAATGTTAGAATTTATACTTCATTTTGCCCCTTGCTTTTTTCACTTAACAATATACCTTAGATTATCCCATAGCAGTATTTTAAAAGTTTCTTCATCCCTTGTAGCGACTACATAATATTATCTTTTAAATAAATTTGAAGATAGATTTCACAAGTCAAAACAGCAAACTTCTATAATTAAAACTGGAGTTGACCATATTCTTGATAGAGACGGAGTCTTCTCAACAAAAAAAAGGCAAAGGAAGTTAATCTTACCCCAAATTATGTCAATGATGAAGATGATGGTGATGGTGACTAACAACTATTAAGTGCCAGGCATTCCTTTATGCACTTTACATACCCTAACCGGCTAAATCCCCAGAGCAGCCTTACAAAGCAAACGCATTTCTAATGCTCACATGCCTAATACAGAAACAGGCACAAGAGAGATCACTAATTTGTCCATCTAAAATCACACAATTAATGAGTAAGGAAGCCATACATTCAAAAGTCCATCTCACTTCTAGTAAGTAGTTTATTAAATACAGTAGAGATTTCACTGAAATTAGCCATGAGTCTAAATAGACAAACAGGCTTTTTAAAAAATTCACCTTGATGCTTCTGGCATCTTCACAAGGCTGAGGTGGAATCCAGCCCACACAAGCTGTCTGCCCAAGAGATGTACTTATGTTACAATATGGCTAGCAATAGGGACACACTAGAGAAACGTTACAGATCACTTCATTTCACTGTGCCACCAAGCACAGCTGACAGATGCTTGCAGGTTTGAAAGATGTCTCTATCACAGCAGAACAATTTGTTCTCAGCTATGTTTATGCCTGCCCATCTGTAAAACCCAGCCACTTTTTTTTTCCTTTGAGTCAGTATCACTGTCACCTAAGCTGCAGTGCAGTTGCATCCTCTAAACCACTGCAATCTCAACCTTCTGGGCTCAGGAGATCCTTCTGCCTCAACCTCCCAAGTAGCTGGAACTACAGGCGTACACCATGACACTCAACTATTTTTTTATTTATTGTAGAGATGAGGTCTCACCAGGTTGGTCTCCAACCCTTGGGCTCAGGCAAACCTCTCGCCTCCGCCTCCCAAAGTGCTGGGATTACAGGCGTGAGCCACTGTACCCAGCCGTTACTTTCCTTTACAAGCTTTATTTACTTACGAACTTTGCAGCAACTTGGATGGACTTAGAGTCTATAATACTGAGTGATCTATCACAGAAACAAAGAACTGAGTATCACATGTTCTCACTCATAAGCGGATATTGAACAATTATCGTTAATACCATAAGAAAAGGATTGGTTGGCCGGGCTCGGTGGCTCAGCCTGTAATTCCAGCACTTTGGGAGGCCGAGGTGAGGGGATTGTCTGAGCCTGAGGGTTTGAGACCCACCCGGGCAACTTGGCGAGACCTCATCTCTACAATAAATCAAAAATAATAGAAATAAAGTGCACCATAAATGTAATACATTTGAATCATCCTGAAACCAACCCCCTCCCCCAGTCCATGGAAAAATTTTCTTCCATGAAACTGGTCCCTGATGCCAGAAAGGTTGGGGACCACTGCTCTAGACCCTTCTGAAACAAATCCACATTGAATGAGATTTAGATATACTAAAGGTAAACTGAAATACATTCCCACAGTAGTACTATCATAGAAAACAACTAATATAACATATCAATGTAGTTGTTTAAATTATCAAAATAGCAGATGTCTAACTAGAATTATATGGATTGATCTGCTAATCAGCCATTCACGCAATAAGCACCTATTGGAACATGTGTAAGGCCCCGTACTAAGTGCTAGGGTTACAAACAATGTCAACTGTAGTAAGCTTTTTTTCCCCCAAAAGCAACACAAGTTCTCAGAAATTCAGTCACTCCAAATCTGTAAGCAAACTCAACATTAAATTGACTATTCCCCTTACTCCCCTTCCCTGGAAATGGGTAAATTAACTTTCTTTTACACCTAAATTTCACTATAAAGTTTAATCATATGATATGTGCATACTCTTGTTCCCCACAAGCATGTTTTTCCTATTTTTTTTCTTACTAAAAGTACCCCTAGAAGGCTGAAAAAAACTAAAATTTGAGCACTTCAAATATCAGAGGAAAACTTTTTTTTTTGAGTTGGAGTTTCACTCTGTCCCCCAGGCTTAAGTGCAGTGGCATGCTCACAGCCACTGCAGCCTCAACCTGCTGGGCTCAGGCGATCCTTCTGTCTCAACCTTCCAAGTAGCTGGAACTACAGGCATATGCTATCATACCTGGATAATTCTTTTGTTTATTGTAGAGATGAGGTCTTACCAAGTTGCCCAGGCTGGTCTTGAAGCACTGAGCTCAGACAACCCTCTTGCCCTGGCCTCCCAAAGTGCTGGAATTACAGGCTTGAGTCCCGGCGCCCGGCCTGTAAAACTCTTTAATTTTAAGGATCTGGATAAATTTTTTAAGTGAAGTCTCTCACTCTTCCTTCCAATGTCCAATCATTAATTCCATTTCATTCGCACAAGGCAGTAATTTTTTTTTATTTTTGAGTAAGAGTCTTACTGTGTCCCCCCAGGTTGGAGTGCAGTGGCACGCTCACAGCCACCACAGCCTTGACCTGCTGGGCTCAGGTGATCCTTCCACCTCAGCCTTTTAGGTAGCTGGAACCACAGGCATGCACTACCATGCCCGGCTAATTTTTTTCATTTATTGTAAAGACGAGGTCTCGCCAAGTTGTTCAGGCTGGTCTCGAACCCGTGGGCTCAGGCAATCCTCTCGCCTCCGCCTCCCGAAGTCCTGGGATTACAGGAATGAGCCACTGTGCCTGGCTAATAATTTTTTTAAAAAGTCCTGTAACAGATGATTATTTTCCCCTTGAAATTCCCTAAAATGTACTCAAGAATTTGAAGTAATCTAATGACTGATAAACATAACCTAAAGTTACATTTTGTAACAGGCAATAATCTTTCCTTGATGTTCTAACACCCTGATATCTGAATATTTGTGCATATGATGATTGACGCGCAAAGGTTTCACAGAAGGCCTTATCTCAGTGTAAACTCAGCTTCCACTCATGCTAATCTGTGGGGAAGTAGCTGCAATAAATGATAAATTATTAAAGTTCTTGGTATCATGTGGAGCCAGAAGTGCCATTAATGTAGTCGGTTAGCAGCCTCAGGGTGTAAATTATTTATAGGATGTTCAGAGCAATGACAACAGTTCGAGGAGAAGAACCACGTTCAGCAGGCCAGCTGCACAGAAGTCCTGCAGCCACGGAGATGGAGAGGTTTGCTTCTGCACAGTCACTTATGCACACTCCTGAGTCATCAATAATCCCTTTTGGTTTTGAAAATATGCAGTCGAACTGTGAACTTTAACAATAACAAAACCTCTGATAAAGGGGTCCTGTGCAAAGGGATAAAAAAAGTGTGCTGCTTCCCATATTTACCCAGCATAATTTGCCCTCTCTTTTGTGAATGGAAATCCCTATCCTTTTAGAGTATACCTAGCATAACTTACTTTTTGAAATAATACTCTAGGCTACTATTACAATAAGTAGTATGAAATCACCATGTTGTGATTTAACATGCTGATGGTGATCTTCAGTTTCAGTACTCTTGGAGTACAGTGAACTAAACATGAGAATTCCAAAACAACACTGAAAACTGTCTGCCTTTTTACAGCCCTGTTTTTCCTTTACCACTAACAGCTTTACACTAAAAGCTCTCACTTCTTCAAAGTGTCAGCCTTCCTGTGTAACAGACTACTTACCTTTTTCCTAATTTAGCCTATGATGATTGATTAAAAACTTAGGTCTGAATAAGGAGTAGACTAATTACTGACTGTTAGAACTATCTGAATTAGAAATAAATGAGATCGGAATGAGAGTCTCCTCTGTGAATAAATGCTTCCTGGAAGCATTTTTGCTTTGGTGTTGAACTAGATAGAGATGGCTAGCTATGTTGCATAAATACCTTCAGGATAAATAAGATTTTACTACAGCATGAGGCAAATTTCCATTCCAAATAAAACTTTATATCCTTCATCTGCACTACTTATTTGTAAAACACAGTACAATGCTTTCTATATGAATCTAAAAAGTTAGAGATGGTAAGAAGATGGGAATACTTATTTCAAAAAGAGGGAGTATGTTTCATTTTCTTCCACTATCTTTCCCTGGAATTCTTAAAAATCCTGTTTCACTGGAGAATGCAAGAACAAAACAGGAAATATGAATTCTATGGCTAAATTTAAGAAAACAGTCTTAGCCGGGCGCAGTAGCTCAAGCTTGTAATCCCAGCACTTTGGGAGGCGGAGGCGAGAGGATTACCTGAGCTCAGGGGTTCAAGACCAGCCTGAGCAACATGGTGAACCTCATCCCTACAATAATTCAAAAAATTAGCTGGGCGAGGTGGCACACACCTGTGATTACAGCTACTTAGAAGGCTGAGGCTAAAGGATCACTTGAGCCCAGCAGATCGAGGCTGCGGTGGCCGTGAGCATGCCACTGCACTCCAGCCTGGGCAACAGAGTGAGACTATAACCCCCCCCCAAAAAAAGAATACAGTCTTAGCATACCCCATTCTGGGATTTGGGGCAAATCATTTAACTTAAGCTTCAGTCTCTTTCTTCTACAGTAAAAGCAGAGTATCAGTAACAGCCTCATCAGATTGCTCAGAAGAGTTAAAGAAAATAAATAAAATGCTTAGCACACAGGTCCGTCTGTAAATAGCAGGTTCTTATAACACTAGATTTGAAACAGGATGAAGGTCCAGCACTGGTTCCTTTTCTGAATATTTAGTGGACATGCAGGTATAAGTCACATCCCAAAGTAAAATCTTAATGGGAACTTCTCCCGTACATTAGCTTATTAAAAATAGAAATCTAAATATTGCTTGTGAATTCCAATTATCTTTTCTCTTTTTAAGTCAGAATCTCTCTCTGGTGTCCAAAATGAAGTACATGGCACAATCATGGCTTATTGCAGCCTCAGCCTCCTGGGCTCAGGCCTCCACTTCAGCTTTCCAAGGACTAAGATTACAGGTGCGTGCCACTGTGCCCGGCTAATTTTCTAATTTTTTTGTAGAAACAAGGTCTCACCCCAGGCTGGTCTTAATCTCCTGGGTTCCCAAAGTGCTGAGATTATAGGCATGAGCCACCATGCCTTGCCTAAATTCCAGTTTTATGAGAAAGATGTTAATAACAAGGCAGCCCACCAGAGATTTGGTCAAATTATTGCAGTACAAGTACTATACAAGATTAATGTTTTAGAATTACCCAGTGATATCATTTCTAAGACTATTCTACACATATAATCACAAAAATATATCTATCAGGAAGTTACTATAATAGCAAAATCATAAATAAAAACGATACGGCTATCAACATGGAGTCAGTTAAATAACTTACGAAATTCCACACACGGAATTCTCTGCAGTCAGTAAAAGGAATATAGTTAGTTACACATAGTAGTATGACTTCAAGATAGATATATGTGTAAAACTTTGAGACACATAACCAAGAAACAAAATTAACTGGATTTTCCTTAAGTGAGAGAGAGGAAGTCATTACTGCTCAACTTTAAATGTTTCTCTACCATTTTACTAGTTTATCATGGAAGAGGATTTATTTCAAAATAACCTCACATTAAAAAATCTATTTTTTCAGCCAGGCTCAGTGGCTCACCCTGTAATCCCGCGCCTTTGGGAGGCTGAGGTGAGTGGATTGCCTGAGCCCGCGGGTTCGAGACCTGCCTGGGCAGCGAGACCTCATCTCTACAATAAATAAAAAAAAAAAATCAGCTGGGCATGGTAGTACATGCCCGTAATTCCGGCTACTCGGAAGGCTGAGGTGGAAGGATCGCCGGAGCCCAGCAGGTCGAGGCTGCGGTGGCCGGGAGCGGCCACTGCACTCCAGTCTGGGCGACAGAGTGGAGACTCCAACTCAAAAAAAAAAAAAATCTATTTTTAGCCCAGAATGTGCTGGGACATAAGATTTTAATTGTCAGTTTTCCTGCGTTAGGATTCTTCATACAGAATGTTTTCAGAAGAATGCTGTAAGTTGACCAAATCAGGTTAACTGTCACCTGACAGGAGAAGAAAAACCTAATAACTAGTATGTTCTCTTGTCTTCCTAATCAGCAATATATGTCTGAAAGATAGTAAAAAATACAAACATACTAGACTTTGTTTTTAGACTGATTTACTTCCAATTTAGAACCCAGTGTCTGGCCTACAAATTTCAAGTGAACAGAGCTGAATTCTCAGTGAGCAAGACAAAATCATGGCATATTAATTACTTCATGTTTTTACGCCTTTCCCCACTTAGAATAAATAGTAATAGTAGAACAAAGGTCGTTGCTTATATAAGAAAATATACAGGTAGCAATGACATTTTCCATCACCATTGGTGAGTATTTTCTAGGTATCAACTGGGTTTTTAATCTTAATATAATTATCAAGTTATTGTACAGAGTTTCAGAAGTGAATAGATAATAAAACAAGTCATCTTATCACTCACATTACTGGTATATTAGTAATCAAAGCCAAGCATCAGTTGGGTTCCTCATCATTACTGTAATCCTTCATTTCTTAATGCCCACATAGTTTAACCTGGCATCAAGTCTAATGTCTCCTCAAATACCCACGCAATGCTCAGGGTTGGCTATGCTTTTTCTACTGCAATCTGCCAAGATTCTGATTACATAAGCAAGCTGTCACAGTGATTTTTGAGATATATACATAAACTATAAAATGTGTAAGAGAAACCTGAAATGAAGACTCATTTAGTTACAAGTTCATTTATACCACATTTCACTATTGTTGCATTGTTAAAGACTTAATTTTAAACTGCTAATCACCATTACTTATTGTGGCAAGTACCTGTTACAAATAACATGATTAATGTCTCATTTTTGGGAAAGGCTGGGGAAGGCAAAAGGGGAAATAAAAAACACATGTACCTTTAAAAAATGGTATACAGCAGAGCAAAGCTTACATTATTCCATTCTTCAGTTTTTTGTCCCAAACGTGAAATCAATTCGGATGGAGTATAATTACTTAAACTGCTTTTATTTTTTATTCGCATCAACTAAGTATCTTTACATTTTTCATGACTGAAATAATATAGAATAAAAGAGCTGAGTCATTTGCTTTGGCATAGAAAAGAATATATTCAGAGTATTTTTTAAAACATTTTTGCTAAGCTCTTACTTAATATGATGTGATCTTTTCTCTACTGGTTAAATGCCAGTTTTCCATTAGGACTGAAGGATCTTTAAAGGAGAAAGCAGCTGGGTGCTGTGGGTCATGCCTGTAATCCCAGCACTTTGGGAGGCAGAGGCAAGAGGATTGCCTAAGCCCACAGGTTTGAGACCAGCCTGGGCAACCTAGCAAGATCTTGTTTCCACAATAAATAAATAAATTAGCCAGGCGTGATGGCACACACCAGCTACTTGGAAGACTGAGGCAGAAGGGTTCCGTGAGACCAGCAGGTCGAGGCTGAGATAGTCATAAAAGCATGACACTGCACTCCTGCCTGGGCGACAGAGACTTCAATTAAAAAAAAAAAAAAAAAGGCTGGGCGCAGTGGATCAGCCTGTAATCCCAGCATTTTGGAAGGCCAAGGCGAAAGGATTGCCTGAGCCCAGGGGTTCGAGACCAGACTGGGCAGCGTGGTGAGACCTCATCTCTACAATAAATCACAAAAATTAGCCAGGCATAGTGGCGTGCATCTGTAGTTCCAGCCACTTGGAAGGCTAAGGCAGAAGGAATGCCTAAGCCCAGCAGGTTGCGGCTATGGTGACTGTGAGAGTGACACTGCACTCTAGCCTGGGCAGCAAGAATGAGACTCCAATTCAAAAATAAAAGAAAAAGAAAAAGAAACCAAGTGATGGCTGGGCACAGTGGCTCAGCCTGTAATCCCAGCACTTTGGGAGGTCGGGGCAAGAGGACTGCCTGAGCCCAGGGATTCAAGACCAGTCTGGGCAACTTGGTGAAACCTCGTCTCTACAATAAATAAAAAAATAAGCTGGACATGATAGCGCGTGCCTGTAGTTCCAGCTACTTGGAAAGCTGGGGTGGAAGGATCACCTAAGCCCAGCAGGTCAAGTCTGCAGTGGCCGTGAGCATGCTGCTGCACTCCAGCCTGGGCGACAGAGTGAGACTCCAACTCAAAAAAGAAACCAAGTGATAATCTTAATATACAAGGAATTCTTTAATTACGTGTGTGCTGATTACATATGCTGTATATTGGAAAATACTAAGTATCTTTAATATGGTAAAACATAATCAGGACATCAGTCTCTATAAAAATAAAGGTCCTCCAAAGCATAAAGATTTTTTTTTTTTTTTGAGTTGGAGTCTCACTCTGTCGCCCAGACTGGAGGGCAGTGGCCGCTCCTGGCCACCGCAGCCTCGACCTG
>NW_007251111.1:373984-407135 GCF_000164805.1 Carlito syrichta | reverse complement strand
AACCGGAATTACAGGCACGTGCTACCATGCCCGGCTGATTTTTGATTTGTTGTAGAGATGAGGTCTCGCTGCCCAGGCGGGTCTTGAACCCGCGGGCTCAGGCAATCCACTCACCTCAGCCTCCCAAAGGCGTGGGATTACAGGCTGAGCCACCGAGCCCGGCTGAATTTTTTTTTTTTTTGGAGTTGGAGTCTCACTCTGTTGCCCAGACTGGAGTGCAGTGGCCGCTTCCAGCCACCGCAGCCTCGACCTGCTGGGCTCCGGCGACCCTTCCGCCTCAGCCTTCCAAGGAGCTGAAACTACAGGCGTGTGCTACCACGCCCGGCTAATTTTTTGATTTATTGTAGAGATGAGGGCTCGCCAAGTTGCCCAGGCGGGTCTCGAACCCGTGGGCTTAGGTAATCCATTCATCTCAGTCTCCCAAAGCGCGGGATTACAGGCTGAGCCACCGAGCCCAGTTAGCATAAAGAAATTTTAAAGAATTCAACAAAGCACAGATCTCAACTAACATTCAGTAAGCAATAACTGCTTATGCCTCAGTGGTTCTTCATCACTGCTGCACATGAGCATCACCAAGGAAGACTAAAATACTGATGGTGACATCTTAACCTAGACTGAAAAAATCAGAATCACTGGGGAGTGAGGCCCAAGCACTCGTATTTCATAAAAGCTCTCCAAGCAATCCTTAATGTGCAGGCAGGGCTGAGAACGGCACTAGTCCAGAAATCCATCTAATACCCCAAAGCCACATGGGCACAGGATGCTCTGTAAGATTCCTTCAACTCTTTGCCTTTTCTCGCCTTATAATAAACCTGTCAACAAATATTTGACATCTACTACAGAAGAAGAAATTATTTCACTTCTATGTAATACATTTCTATGTAGTTTAACTTTTTATAAAGAGCATAGATGCCCTTTTATAATTTTTAAATTTTTCTGAAATAAGACTTTTAAAATGAATCGGGTTCCCTCCCACTGTGGGAGCTTTTCTGTCCTCTCAATAAATCCTGAGAGAGAGAGAGAGAGATCATATTAAAAAGGCAAAAAGGCTGAAGGTCAAAATTCTTATGGATCTATTTAACATACTTTCCCTCTTCTTTCCAAGTTTATCTCTAAAAGTGGGTAAAGGAAACAGTGGAGGCATTGCTGATATTAAGAGAATCAAATAAGGTCCAACACAGTAGCTCACATCTGTAATCCCAGATAAGGATGGAGGACCGCTTGAGTCCAGGAGTTCGAGACCAGCCTGAGCAACACAGCAAGACCTCATCTCTACAAAAAATTTAAAAATTAGTCAGGTGTGGTAGTGAACAACTGTAGTGTCAGCTACATGAAAGGCTGAAACAGAAGGATTGCCTGAGACCTGGAAGTTGAGGCTATAGTGAGCTGTAATAGTGCTGCTGCACTCCAGTCTGGGTGACAGTGAGACCCCAACTGACAGTGAGACCCTGTCAAAAAAAATTCAAATAGATTGTAGACAGAAAATCAGTGAAAACAACAGCACCATTTTTCCTGTACCAAACTCAAGAGAAAGTTTTAATGATGGTAATGCTAAGGAAATTGTGGTAATACAAGCACACTCACAATGACAAGAGGAGTTAAAACGGACCAGTCATGCTGGGCTCAACCTAAAATACCAAAATAATTCAGGGGGTACTTGTGTAACAACCACCCTAAGTGACCAGATCTGTCCCAGACACAGATTTCTTAGGCTCTCTCGTTGCAGGCCTTCCTGTGCAGGGATCTTCTGAACTAACAAAAATGCTTCGAAGACTGTGCTAGATTTTGTGGACTCACATCTTGTTTTCCACTTCCCCAGATATGCCAGGATAAAGAAGATGAAATACATTAAAAATCTTTAGAGCAGTAAAAGAAAAGCGTATTGTGTATGCTCTGAAATGACTGTTGACAGTGAAACAGCTCAGGGTAACCGACCACAGCATGCAAGCCAAGAACAAGGTATAGTGGATTATGGAAATGCCAGAGCAGCCTGTCCCATCCCCCCCATATGGTTTAGGGATTTACTAGTAGGTTTGTTTCTTTTATTTATGTATTTATTATAATTATTTTACTTGGGCCATTAATTCCAGTTAAAGGTTTTTTTCTTTTAGAGACTAGAACTAGTGTTTCCGCTAATGTCTACAAAGATAATATATGTGAAAGACATCCATGAGGAAGTATCCCAACTTTGGAAATGAGTGGCTGAAATATAGTTACAAACTATTAAAAAGTCCTCAGGCCAGACACGGTGGCTCACACCTATAATCCCAGCACTTTGGGAGACCAAGGTGAGAGGATTGCCTGAGCCCATGGGTTCGAGACCAACCTAGGCAATCTGGCAAAACACCTCCACAATAAATCAAAAAATTAGCCGGGCATGGTGGCACGTGCCTATAGTTCCAGCTATTTGGAAAGCTGCGGTGGAAGGATCATCTGAGCCCAGCAGGTCAAGGCTGTGGTGGCCATGAGTGTACCACTGCACTCCAGCCTGAGCGACAGTGAGGTGCCAACTCAAAGAAATCTTCAAACTGTAGCTTTGAGCCCTCATAACACTCAGCATGCAACTAATTATTAACACTCAGTAAATGTCTAACAGAAGCTAGAAATGAAAGATTATTTGTGCATATAGAAATTTTTCTAAATTTGGGGGCAATTATAATATCAAACATAGAATGAGCTACAGTTAGAAGTAACTTTGAATGTGCCTATATTTAGAATTTTCCTTTTTAAAAAAAAAAAAAAAGATAGCTTTGAAATTAATTGGCTAAGCTAATGCCCTGATAGCATTTACCATAAAGAATGAAGCACCTTGAAAAGAAACCACCTAAAAAGATACCTAAAAGACTAGAGGTGCAAATGAGAAAGGGTTGCTTGAATTTCTTTAAGAATTTCTCCTGATCGCCTTCAAAATGTATAATCTTCCTTTAATTGGATTATTCACTACACTTATTCAGCAGTTATTTCTGAGCATCTACTGCTGGTCACTGTTTACCTATACACTGAAAAAGCACACACAGGCCAGGCTCGGTAGCTCAGCCTGTAATCCCAGCGCTTTGGGAGGCCATGGTGAGTAGATTGCCTGAGTCCGTGGGTTCGAGACCCACCTGGGCAACTTGGCGAAACCTCATCTCTACAATAAATCAGAAATTAGCCGGGCGTGGTAGCGCATGCCTGTGATTCCGGCTACTTGGAAGGCTGAGGCAGAAGGATCGCCGGAGCCCAGCAGGTCGAGGCTGCGGTGGCCGGGAGCAGCCACTGCACTTCAGTCTGGGCGACAGAGTGAGACTCCAACTCAAAAAAAAAAAAAAAAAAAAAAAAGCACACACAAAAATCCCTCCCCTCATGATATTTACATTCCACTGAAAGAAAGACAAAGCAAAACATGTAGCATGTCAGATGCTGATACCTACTAAAGCGAAAATAAAGCCAAGCAGGGAGTCAGGAGTGCCTCTGGAAGAAGAGAGGCAACCCGCGTCCTGGGCTTCTTGAGAATGATGTAACAAAAATAAAAGGCATAGGAAGATTGGAACTGAAGGTCTCAAGGCAGACACTAGTTTGTGGTGATGCTGTGAGCGTTGAAGGGAAGGAAGGGATGGGCATTTTTCCAGGAAAAGGCACAATTCTCCACCCCTGATTGCAGACCTGGATGAGGTGATACTATCCACAGCAAGAAGAGTTTCCTCTTGATTCCCGGAGGCCTAGAGGCCAGGAGAGAAGAAATTCTATTTGGGGCTTGATCACAGAATAAACCAGGTTTCTAAACCCACGGACTGGTCAGCCCCAGCATCAATCTCGCTTCCCTGTGAGAAGCACTAATGAAAACCATCATGGACTCAAAATGGAAGGAGAAAGGAAAAGGAAAGGTAGATGGTAACAACGGAGGTAAACGTGAGGAACTTTAGCAAAAGGGGAACCTACTCTGTAGATTGTTTTTCAAGGGCTCACTGTCGATTCCCCATCTTGCGGTTTAAATCTGTTAAAGCAGATTATTTTCATATTCCAGCTGGACTATCCAACTACAATATCAAAATTGTTGCCTCCTCTCATATTTTTCTTCATAATCTTCACCCTCTATATGTAATAGAGGATTTAAAAAGCAGCACTATAGCCGGGCGTGGTAGCGTGTACCTGTAGTTCCAGCTGCTTGGAAGGCTGAGGCGGAAGGATCACTGGAGCCCAGCAGGTAGAGGCTGTGGTGGCCGGGAGTGGCCACTGCACTACAGTCTGGGTGACAGAGTGAGACTCCAACTCAAAAAAAAAAAAAAAGCAGCACTATTCACTAGCAACATGGAACCAACTGTGCTGCCTGTCAAAAGAGGACTAGATGAAAAAAGTGTGGTACATATACACAAATATTACACAGCCATAAAGAAAGATAAACATATGGACTTTGCAGCAACTTGGATGGATTCAGAGTCTGTAACACTCAGTGATCTAGCACAGGATCAAAGAAGTGAGTACCACATGTTCTCATTCATAAGTGGACCCTGAACATGCTACCATAATACTATAAGAAAGGGATTTGCTGGGCGCATTGGCTCACACCTGTAACCCCAGCACTTTGAAAGGCTGAGGTGAGAGAACTGCCTGAGTTCATGGATTTGAACTCAGCCTAGGCAACGTGGTTAAGATCTCGTCTCCACAATAAGTCAAAATTATCTAGGGCATAGTGGCATACACCTGGGCAACATGGTGAGACCTCGTCTGCACAATAAATCAAAATTATTTTGGGCAGGGTGGTACATGCCTGTAGTTCCAGCAACTTTGAAGGCTGAGGCAGAAGGATCGCCCAAGCCCAGCAGGTTGAGGCTGCAGTGGCCATGAGCATGCCTGGGTGACAAGAGTGAGACTCCAACTCAAAAAATACAATACAAAAGAGAGTTAAAAGAGTTCATCTTCAGGGAGAAAACAGAGAGAGAGAGAAAAACAAGAACTGGAATGAATAATACTACAGGAAAGATTGGCAGTTGCAGATCACTGCCAGGGAAGGCAGGGCCCCATAACATTAAGAAGAGTATCTTATCCTAAACCAGGCGAAGTGAGGACCAACGAGAGGCCCAAACTTCACCTGCACGGTGACCATTTATGTATCTAACCCTGAATTGTACCCCACATCTCTGAAATCTTAAAAAAATTTTTAATTAAAAAAAAGAACTGGAATGAATTATAATCAACTCCCCTACCATATCACCCTTATAAAACCAAAGAATACTTTCCAAAGACGATCCTTACCAACATTACAAAAAATGTAGAAAGAAACTACAAGTGATCTGTTCTTTTAGGAAGGAAATAATGAAGCACAGGCAAAGCATTGCAGTTTTTTGTTTTTTTGTTTTGTTTTGTTTTTGAGTCCGAGTCTCACTCTGTCATCCAGGCTGAAGTGCAGTGGCACACTCATGGACACAGCAGTCTCAACCTGCTGGGCTCAGGTGACCCTTCCGCCTGTCTTCCAAGTAGCTAGAACTACACACACACGCCACCATGCCTGGCTAATTTTTGATTCACTGTAGAGATGAGGTCTCGCCAAGTTGCCCAGGCTGGTCTTGAACCCTTGGGCTCAGGCAATCCTCTCACCTCGGCCTCCCAAAGTGCTGGGATTATAGATGTGAGCCACTGCGCCCAGCAAACTGAGCCACCGCACATGGCCTAGCTTTGCATTGTTTACTTGCCATCACAAAAGGCATTAGTAGTGAGCTCAGGATATCTGAAGGGATCAAAATTCACATGTTAACAGTGAAAACATTTTGCCAATGTCACTAAGATAGCTAGAGGTTACAGTTCAAGTCACACATGACTATTCATCTGTAAAGATTTTCCGAGGGTTATTCAACATAAGCTAATGTACTCTCTGTATGCTAAAGAACTAATCTGTTCACAACTATTCTAAAAGAATAACTGCAGGCCAGGCATGGTGGCTCAAGCCTGTAATCCCAGCACTTTGGGAGGCTGAGGTGAGAGGATTGCCTGAGCTCAGGGATTCGAGACCAGCCTGGGCAACTTGGTGAAACCTCACCTCTACAATAAATAAAAATAATAATAATAATAAACCGGGTGTGGTAGAACGCTCCTGTAGTTCCAGCTACTCGGAAGGCTGAGGCAGAAGGATCACCTGAGCCCAGCATGTTGAGGCTGTGGTGGCCGTGAGCATGCCATTGCACCCCAACCTAGGCAATAGAGTGAGACTTCGACTCAAAAAAAAAAAAAAGAATAAATGCAAACAAACCTTAAACAATTATAATAAAAATAGAAGTTTCTAAATAAAAAACTACAGGTGTAACTAAATAGATATATAACCCACTAAAATTCAACGAATACAGCAGTGGTTCCCAAATACTAATCCCATGATGAAATTTTCAGCAGTTGACAGTGAAATGAAAATAGTAAGGACAAGGTTACAACTTTTTCATAAACCTAAGTTTACATAATCTATAGAACTGTCCTTAGCTTTAAAAGTATGTACTTCTCAATGTTTTGGTGCTTTCGTGAAATGACCATGACAACAAGTGACAGGGAAAGTGGTTCTAACACACTTACGTGGCAAAACAAAAAGTTGCATGATAGACCTGATCTTCCAACGCTGTGTATGTGTGTGATACAGAGCTCAGCACCCATAGAAAATGCAGTCAAGTTCTGAATAACCAAATAATAGTGTTTCTCATATAGAGAAATATAAAGACAATATCTGAATAAGTTTCCAAAAGCCAGGATTAATGAATTTTGTCCACAATCATGTTGATGATGGCCAGAAGTTTGAGCTTTTGAGTTTGAATCACTAATATACTTAAAGCACTGCATGTGTTTTAAACATTAAAAATTATATAAAGATGCCCTTGCCATGGTTAGAGCTTTAAAAAAAAATTACAGAAAGAAACCCAAGTATGCTTGATGGTTTTACCATTAAAGGCAACTGCTGAAGAATGTTTCATTTCTCAAGTTAAAATAGTGTAATCTTATCTTTTAATATTCTGAGTTCTTCTACTAATGTAAGACTTCATCCAATTACGTTTCTGTAACAGAATTGCTCTCTAAGGCATTTCACTTCAACTGAAAACATCAATTTCATTACAGAACATTTAAACTTTCTGAATGTCACTTGGCTTTAAGCAATTTATCTTGATTAAACAAACTCAGATCCAAACACAAAATAAATATATTTTACATAAAATGATTTCTAATTAATGCTTACGTACAAATGAAAGATCTTAAAAAGTAGGCCACATTTACTTCAATTACAGCTAAATAAAGTTGTTTTGTTTTTAAACCTGTGACAGATTTATTCTATCATAATCAGGTAGCTGTTCCAAAAATTTCTTAGAAAAAGGCATTTATGGCCAGGTGCAGTGGCTCATGCTTGTAATCCTGGCACACTGGAACACAAAGGTGGGAGGATCGCTTGAGGCCATGAGTTTGAGACCAGTCTGGGTAACATAGCAAGGCCCTATGTCTCTAAAAAAAAAAAAGGCCAGGCACATTAGTTCAGCCTGTAATCCCAGCACTGTGGGAGGCCAAGGCCAGAGGATTGTCTGAGCCCAGGGATTCGAGACCAGCCTGGGCAACTTGGCGAGACCTCATCTCTACAATAAATCAAAATATTAGCCAGGCGTGGTGGCACGTGCCTGTAGTTCCAGCTGCTTGGAAGGCTGAGGCACAAGGATCACCTGAGCCCAGCAGGTTGAGGTTGCGGTGGCCACGAGTGTGCAGCTGCACTCCAGCCTGGGCAACACGAGTGAGACTCCAACTCAAAAAAAAAAAAAGGCACTTGCTGCGTAACAAAGATACTGCGCTTGGTTTAATTCAGACTATTGCAAACTAATACAGATTTATAAATCTGAGTCAATTCAATTAGAATTAGCTACAGGTGGCGCTACCATAAAACAACAGAGAGTATCTTATCAAGTTGAAGCTCTATGCCTAGTCAACATTTGGTTATTTGTGTTAAGTTTCTCAATAAATATATAAGGTGGCTTTCTTTCCTATCTATGCTAATCTGTTTGCAAATACATAAATACTTCTTGGCCTCTGTAAAGGAGACCTATTTGTGCTCTATTTCCAATGAAAATCCAAACAGTCCCTCATATTTTATTTGCACCACAAGCTATTCTTTTTCGAGAAGACTTTCTTAGTAACAACTCTATTAGAAGTCTGTCAATTAATAAACAGGTTGCTCGGTTAGTGGAAGAGAAATTAACTGTATGTTAGTGGTTAAGAAGCCCTATAATTGCAGCATTTAATTTAACTGTTGTTCCTAATGCCACCAGGCTGACTCAGACTAATAAGTTCTCCAGGTGCCATTGTCTAATAAAGGCCTGTCAAGGTGAAAATTCACCAGTGGAGACTCCAGAAGGATTCACTTAAACACTGAACTTGCTTCTCATGCACAAAAAGAACGGAATCTGGGGCTCTCTGCCACAAGAAAATGCACCGAAAATAAGGTATCACGTGATTTTAGAAAAAATACTCCTTCCCTTAACAGGTCATCCTAAAGTAGACCAAGAATGCTACTTACAAAGATACTCTGAGCGCGCACAGGATCTCCAGCTACACAATGAAGTTTCCAACCCTGTTACATACCAAAACCGCGGCACAAAATGAGCCAATTCGCAACCCTGGACAAAAGACAAGTTGGCGTGTCTTGGGCGATCGTGGGGATAAGATCCCGGGCCCCAGGACCACACACGCGTTTACGCACACCCCAAAGGATGCAGCTCAGCGTAGGCCAGGAGAAGCGCTCCCGCGCGCCACCCGCCCCGCAACCATCCAGAGTCGGTGCCGAGGCCCAGGGCCCGGGAGCCTCTAACATTCAACATCCCCGCCCCATCTCCTCCCCCGGCCCCAAGAACCGTCGGACCCTGGCCTCCACGCGAGTCCCCAGAAAGCTCCGCACGTGCGTTTTCGGGCGCCCCTCGCCCACAGCCAAGTTCACCGCGGCGCGAGGGCAGTTTCCTTCGGAACTCAGGCTCCCGACCACGCCCTCCAGCCAGACGGCCCCCCGCCCGTCCCCGGGGCAGGGGGTCACCCCGCCTCGCCATCGAGCTCACAGGCTAGCGGCGTCCGGGGGCAGCGAGCCCGGCAGCGCCCTCCAGCTCGGCGCGGGCGGCTTCCTGCGGCTGCAGTCCAGCAGCGGGATGCGGCAGGTGCAGGGCGCGGGGCAGAGACCGGCTCGCGCGGCGGGCAGCAGGAGGAGGGCAGCCTGCGCGAGGAAAAGCAGCCGGGAACACGGTCCGGACCGACACCCCAGCCACTGCTCCTCCTGGACGCCTAGGGGCTCCGGCGCCATCTTCCCCGCGACCTGGACCCGGCCGAGAAGAGCCGCCTGCTCGAACAGGCGGCTCGGTGGAGATGCCTGGCGGCTGCGCGACCACCCGGAGCCGCAGCTGTCGCCCGTACCCTCTCCAGGCAGGCGAGGGACGGACGCGGCGCCACAGCGGGGGCGGTGGCCGGGGACACACCGCCGAGGCCCTCCGGACGCGGCTCCTCCGCCCCGCCCCGCGACGCGACGTCCGCACGCACAGCAGCCAGCCAATCGGGGCCACAGGACGGGGGTGCGTCGGGGGCGGGACTCCGCGAGGGGGCGGGGCCGAGGACAGCCGAGCCCCTTTACGCGGAGGACGTTAAGGTGTCCCCGGACTTTGGGTGCCCCTCCCGAGTTCCGCCGCAGTTCCTCCGCGGGAAGGCGCGGTGGTTCCTTAAGAGGGAATGGTGGGCCGCCGCGCTGCAGGTTCAGTCCCGACGCTGGGCTTATCTACTGCAGTCGTACTAAAGCATCCTTTAGCTCCTCTGGGCTTCAAGAAAGAGGAGCGGCGGGAGGGCCGCTTTCCAAGTCGCAGGCACGAATGGGGCGCGGGAGCTTGTGCCCTCGCTCCGGCCTGGTCGGCCTCCAAAGCCGAGCTGGGGCCTCCTCTGCCCCCTGCTGCTTGTCTGCAGTTCCTGCTGTTCTGCGAGCGGCCGGCGGCTCCCGCTTTCCTAACACAAAGCTTGTTCTCGCGATTATCTGTGAACGGCCTTGGGAGCTCCCGAAGGCCGAGGCCCCGTTTATTCACGTGTGCACCTTCCAGCTTCTGATCTGGCTTGAAGTTCAGGTCAAGTTCATCAAGTTCATATGTTGGTGGGGCCGCACCTGCATGTGCCTAAGGAAGACACCCTTCTTTCCTCGGTTTTGGGGGATGCTGTCCTAGGTCAGCACTCTCAGAAAAGCTAACGAGACGATAAAGAGCGTTCTGCGCAGTCAACGAAGCAAAGACTGGGTGTGAGGACGTTTTTTTGGTTTGTTTTTCCCGATGCAGGGACTATGGGAAACTTCCTGGGAACAGTAAACCCTGGCCACCCTGTGCTCACTCAGCCATGAATTATATCCAAGGTTATGAATAAGACTTTGAGAATAATAGTGATCGTTCACTTACACGTATTGCTTTTTATGTTACTTTTCAAAGAGCACTTGGATCTGTTACTTTGTTTGGTCCCTCAGTGACTGTGAACTTGGCAAGACCGTTAATTGCTGATGAAGAAACAAGCCCAGAGTTTAAACCAAGTTACCCCGAGGCAGAGGCAGGGCTGGCATTAGTATGGGTTTTCTGATTTGTAAATTAAAAACCTGAGCAGGTTAAAAAGAATGATAATGTCTACCTAGGCCATAATGTTGTCCTAGAAGGTAACTGAAATCAATATTTCCCATGGCAAATTTGGAGTCATAATTATGTGCTGTAAAAAATCGTTTTCTGATTTCTTTCCGTGCCCAGAACAGCCATGGGTCGTGGTCCAAAGGAGCATCTGAAGCAGGCAGCAGCTCCAAAGCATTGGATGCTGGATAAATTGACTGGTGTGTGGCTCCTTGTCCATCCACTGTTCCCCACAAGCTGAGAGAGTGTCTTCCTCTCATCATTTTCCTAAGAAACACACTTAAGTATCTTCTGGAGGGAGATGAAAAAGACATCTGCATGCAGTGGTTCACTAAGATCGACAGCAAGGTCCAGACTGAATAACCTACCCTACTGGGTTTATGGATGTCATCAGCACTGACAAGACTGGAGAAAATTTCTGCCTGATCTATGACACCAAGAGTCACTTTGCTGTTCATCGTATAACACCTGAGGAGGCTAAGTACAAGTTGTGCAAAGTAAGTAAGATCTTTGTGGGCACAAAAAGAATTCTTCATCTGGTCACTTACGATGCTCCCACCACCTGCTACCCTGATCCCCTCATCGAGGTGAATGGCACCGTTCAGATTCATCTGGAGACTGGCAAGATTATTGATTTCATCAAGTGTGACCCTGGTAACCTGTGTATGGTGACTGGAGTTGCCACCTAGGAATAATCAAGGTGATCACCAACAGAAAGACATCCTGGGTCTATTGATGTGGTTCATGTGAAAGATACCAACGGCAACCGCCTTGCTAACCGACTCTCCAACGTTTTTGTTATTGGCAAAGGCAACTATTCCTGAAGAGAGAGAGACAAAGGCTGGGCGCTATGGCTCATGCCTGTAATCCCAGCACTTTGGGAGGCAGATTGAGAGGATTGCCTGAGCCCAGGGGTTCAAGACCTGCCTGGGCAACATGGCGAGACCTCGTCTCTACAATCAATCAAAAAATTACTAACACCTGTAATCCTGGCACTTTGGGAGATGGAGGTGAGAGGATTGCCTGAGCCCAGGGATTTAGGCAGTCTGGGCGACTTGGTGAGACCTCGTCTCTACAATAATTTTTAAAATGTAGCCAGTGTGGTGGCATGCACCTGTGATTCTAGCTACTTGGAAGGCTGAGGTGGAAGGATTGCCTGAGTCCAGCAGGTCGAGGCTGTGGTGGCTGTGAAAGTGCCACTGCACTCCAGCCTGGGTGACAGAGTGCGACTCCAACTCAAATTAAAAAAAAAAAAAAGAGAGAGAGAGAGAGACAAGAGACTGGCAACCAAACAGAGAAGGGGGTGAAATGGTCTCTATGTGACATGTAAGAAAGATCTGTACCTAATTAAAGATAATGCAGAATGGTTCGAATAATTAAAATCCTTTTCTCAGTGTGTGTTTTTAATTTATTTTGAGTCAAAGTCTCATTCTGTCACTCAGGCTGGAGTGCAGTTGCATGGTTACAGCTAAAGCAGCCTCAATCCTTCCATCTCAGCCTTCCAAGTAGCTGGAACTACAGGTGCTGTGTTTTGGTTTACTGTAGAGATGAGGTCTTGCTAAGTTGCCCAGGCTGGTCTCGTACCCCTGAGCTCAAGGAATCCTCTCCCTTCAGCCCCCCAAAGTGCTGGGATTACAGATATGAGCCACCATGCCTGACCATCCTTTTCTGTGTTTTAATACTGAAATAATTGTTGGAATAAATGCCATATTCGGTACTCTAGTCCAAATCAAACTTGTAAAACCAAGATAGCAGAGTAAAACACTCCTAGTCTCCTTCCCCTAGCTGTTAAACAGGCTTCACAACCTCCAGTAAGATACTGGGCATAGACAGGAGGCCCACAAAAATAGAAGGCAGTTTAGTTCCTTTCTACATCATAGTTTCAGAGCTTCGCTATGAAACTGTGCCAAATGGGCCCATTAGAAATTCATGCTTTCAGCGAGGCTCAGTGGCTCACGCTTGTAATCTCAGCACTTTGAGAGGCCGAGGCAGGAGGATTGCCTGACCCCAGCACCAAGATCAGCCTGGGAACTTGGCAAGACCTCTCAAACAATTAAAAAATTAGCTGGGTGTGGTGGTGGGCACCCATAGTTCCAGCTACTTGGAAGGCTGAGGCAGAAGGATTGCCTGAGCTCCGCAGGTCGAGGCTTTGGTGGCCGCTCATGAGCACGCCACTGCACTCCAGCCTGGGTGACAGAGTGAGACTCCAACACACACACACACACACTCTCTCTCTCTCTCTCTCTCTCTCTCTGTTCATCCTCTCAGCCAGGCGTGGTGGTTCATGCCTTTAATCCTGCACTTTGGGACACCAAAGTAGAAAGATCACTTGAAGCCAGGATTGTGAGCCCAGCCTGGGCAACATAGAGAGAACCCCATCTCTCAAAAAAAAAGAAAGGAGGAAAGATAAAAGAAATTCATGCTCCCTGACTTGTGTCTTCTCCAATAATTGGTGTAGTTAAAAAGATTCCCTTCAGCTCTTAATTCCTTCTGCACATTATTTTTCCCACAACGATGGCATTCATCTGTACCTTATATATTTTTGTGTTCCCCATATTGGCTAGTACAGGGCCTAGTGCATAATAGACACAATAAATGTTTGAAAAATGAATGGCCAGGAGTGGTGGCTCATGCCTATAATCCTAGCACTTTGGGAGGCCAAGGTGAGAGGACTGCCTGAGCCCATGGGTTCAAGACCAGCCTGGGCAATTTGGCGAGACCTCATCTCTACAATAAATCAAAAAATTAGCCGGACGTGGTGGCGCGTGCCTGTAGTTCCAGCTACTTGGAAGGCTGAGGTGAAAGGATCACCTGAACCCAGTAGGGAGACAGATTGAGACTCTTACTGAAAAAAAAAAAGAAAAGAAAAGAAAAATGAATGGCTAATGAGATTATCTTACATCCTGCAATACCTAAGTATTTTATCATGAAAAATGTCCATATACATAGCATTAAGGAGAATCATAGAATAAGCCCCCCATAGAGCTAATAAGATTTAGCAAATGCATGTATTCAACAGTGATTAGTGAATCATTTCTGATTAACAATGGAATATAGAATTTTTTACATTCATTGCCCTAGAATTATCCAATCAATCCTTGAGTACTAAAGTGCCTGGACAGACTGTTTAGAGTTCAGTGGAATCCATAAGCAGAGAATACCCCAGCTCTAGACTCCTAAAAAAGTATTCAATCCAGCCAGAGGCGGTGGCTCACATCTATAATCCCAGCACTTTGGAGGTGGAGGGAAGAGGATTGCCTGAGCCCAGGGGTTGTAGACCAACCTGGGCAACTTGGCAAGACCGCATCTCTTCAATAAACTAAAAAAAAAAAATTAGCTGGGCATGGTGGCGTGAGCCTGTGATTCTAGCTACTTAGACGGCTGAGGTGGAATGATCACCTGAGTCCAGCAGGTCGAGGCTGCAGTGCCCATGAGCATGCCACTGCACTCCAGCCTGGGTGACAGTGAGATTCTGACTCAAAAAAAAAAAAAAGTACTCACTCTGGGCTCCTTGTTCCGGACCTTAGTATACACCCCAACCCCTTATGATTTAGCTGCTATATATCCCATTATCTCAGGACTTGACCCTCTGCAGAGTCACAGCTAACTATCCTGTCCCGTTCCATTCTCGCAAGCTAGAAATCTCTGGATCGCACATGCCTTCCCTCTCTTTCCTGCCTCATCCAACCAGTCACTAGACTCGGCTTAGTCTCCCAGAGGAATGTCTGTGATCTCCCCCCACCTCTCTGCCCCAACTGCTCCTCTGTTCAAACCTTCATCTCTCAAGAGTACTATTGCAATGACCTCTGAACCTATCTCCTGTCTTCCAATCTCTCCTCTCTCCCAGCCTCTACACTGCCACAAGAATTATCTTTCCAAAGCGCACTGTTACATGTACGTTGTTAATAAAACTATTTGCTGTTCCCAGTGGTTTTTATTTTAATCTTTGTGTGTTTCCTAATGTCTTATCATGAACATGGATTATTTTGGAAAACAGAAAAAAAAATCTTTTAAAGTTAATTACTCCCCATTGCCTATAGTATCAAATTCCAAACGATTCGTCCTACCACGTGAGACTTACACAGTCAGACCTCAGCCTAACTACCTCCCACATTTGCCATATCCCTTGACTATTCTCTCCGTATTCCAGGCATGGAAAATTATTTGCCTTTCATAAACTGGGCCAAATATGTCTGTACTTCTTTCTTTTTTTTTTTTTTTTTTTGAGTTGGAGTCTCACTTTGTCACCCAGACTGGAGTGCAGTGGCCGCTCCCGGCCACCACAGCCTCGACCTGCTGGGGTTCCGGCGACCCTTCCGCCTCAGCCTTCCAAGTAGCCGGAATTACAGGCATGCGCTACCACACCCGGCTGATTTTTTTGATTTATTGTAGAGAAGAGGTCTCGCCAAGTTGCCCAGGCGGGTCTTGAACCCGCAGGCTCAGGCAATCCACTCACCTCAGCCTCCCAAAGTGCTGGGATTACAGGCTGAGCCATCGAGCATGGCTTTTTTGATTTATTGTAGAGATGAGGTCTCGCCAAGTTGCCCAGGCGGGTCTTGAACCCACGGGCTCAGGCAATCCACTCACCTCAGCCTCCCAAAGGCGCGGGATTACAGGCTGAGCCACCGAGCCTGGCTTACACTTCTTTCTTGAGTCAGAGTCTCATTCTGTCACCCAGGCTGGGATGCAGTGGCATGCTTACATCCACCGCAGCCTCGACCTGCTGGGTTCAGGTGATGCTTCCACCTGAGCCTTCCAAGTAGCTGGAATCACAGGCATGTGCCACCACACCCGGCTAATTTTTTTATTTATTGTAGAGACAAGGTCTTGCCATGTTGCTCAGGCTGGTCTTGAACCCATGAACTCAGGCAATCCTCTTGCCTCAGCCTCCCAAATTGCTGGAATTACAGACCTTTTTTTTTGTTGGAGTCTCATTCTGCTGCCCAGGCTGGAGTGCAATGGCACACTCGTGGCCACCACAGCCTCAGCCTGTTGGGCTGAGACAGTCCTTTCACCTCAGCCTTTTGAATAGCTGGAACCATAGGTGTGCACCACCATGCCCGGCTAATTTTTTGATTTATTGTAGAGATGAGATCTCTCCAAGTTGCCCAGGCTGGTCTCGAACCCCTAGACTCAGGCAATCCTCTCTCCTCCACTTCTCAAAGCACTGGGATTACAGGCCTGAGCCACCATGCCCGGCCAAAGATCTATCTGACTCTTATAGGTTTTTGGTGGCTTCTACCTCAATTCTATAACCACTGTCCATGGCACTGTAGAATTTACATTCTATATATATTGGTTATAGAATATGCATATTCTATATACATATGGTCATGGAATATAAATATATAGATAGATTGATAGAATTTATATATGTATGAGTACCATGGCAATACATATATTTTTACATATATGAATATATGTATATATCAAGCTTCCATGCCATCCCTTTGGAAATTAATCTTTATCTGTTTGTGTTCCCCACCAAGTAAAATATCTTCATTTATTTATTTTATATCCCTAGTGCTAATTGCAGTATCTGGAATATAAGGGATACTAAAATAAATATTTATTGTTGACTAAATCACTGTTAATTTCACTGCTTCTCTAGTGAAGAAGACAAATCTATTTAGAATGCCTTTTGTCTACTTCCGTATCTTCCTTCCTCAATCTCCTTTTCCTGTTAAAGAAAGAATACTGACAATAGCAACTACTGTTTACTGAAGCAAAATCTAGAGTCAGAAAAATAAATTGGACTTCATAAAAATTAAAAAGAAAAACTTTTGTGCATCAAAGGGCACTGTCAACAGAATGAAAAAGTAACCCATTGTAATGGCAGAAAATATTTTCAAATAACATATCAGATAAAGATTAGTATCCAGAAAAATATAAAGACCTTCTACAACTCAACAACAAAAATAACAAACAACCCAGTTAAAGAAATGGGCAAAAGACCTGAATAGACATTTCTCCAAAGATGCACAAATGACCCTACGCACATGAAAAGACGCTCAAATTCATTAATCATTAAGGAAATGCAAATCAAAACCACAATGAGATACTACTTCATACCCATCAGGATGACTAAAATTAAGAAACAGAGCAAGGCTAGGCAGCTTGCACCAGTAATCCCAGCTATTTGGGAGGCTTGCTTGAGGCCAGGAGCTCTGGAACAGCCTGGACAACATAATGAAATCCCTGTCTCTAAAAAATAAACAAATAAATTTAGTTAGTGAGGCATGGCAGTACACAGTGGCATGCGCAATCCCAGCTATTTTGGAGGCTGAGGTGCAAGGATTTCTTGAGCTGAGGAGTCTGAGGCTGCCGTAAGATAGGACTGTACCACTGCACTCCAGCCTGGGTGCCAAAGAGAGATCCCCATTTCCAAGCAAAACAAAAAAAGAAAAGAACAAGTGTTGGTATAGATGTGGAGAAATTGGAACCCCCACCCCCCGCGCCTTTTTGAGTTGGAGTCTCACTCTGTTGCCAGACCTAGAGTGCAATGGCATGCTCACAGCCACCACAACCTCCACCTGCTGGGCTCAGGTGATCCTTCCACCTCAGCCTTCCAAGCAGCTGGAACTACAGGTGCGTGCCACCACACCTGACTAATTTTTTGATTTATTGGAGAGATGAAGTCTCGCCAAGTTGCCCAGGCTGGTCTGGAACCAATGGGCTCAGGCAATCCTCTCGCCTCCGCCTTTCGAAGTGTTGGGAGTACAGGTGTGAGCCACCGCACCCGACTGAGAAATTCGAATTCTTCTGAATTGCTGATGGGAATGTAAAATGTTGTAGTCAGTCGATGTGGAAAACAATACAGCATTGCCTCAAAAAAATAAACAGCAAATTACCATACCCAACAATTCTACTTCTGGGTCCATACCCAAAAGAACTGAAAGCAAGGACTTGAAGAGGTATTGGTCTACCTGTGTTCATAGCTGCATTTTTCACAATAGCCAAAAGGTGGAAGCCACCCAAGTCTCTGTCATCAAAGGAATAAGTAAACAAAATTTGGTACATACAAATATAATTCAGCCTTAAAATAGAAGGGAGGCCAGGCTCGGTGGCTCAGCCTGTAATCCCAGCACTTTGGGAGGCTGAGGCAAGTGGATTGTCTGAGCCCATGGATTCAAGACCAGCGAGGGCAACTTGGCAAGACCTCGTCTCTACAATAAATCCAAAAAATAGCCGGGCGTGGTAGCACGTGCCTATAATTCCGGCTACTCGGAAGGCTGAGGCAGAAGGATCGCCTGAGTCCAGCAGGCAAGGCTGCGGTGGCCGGGAGCGGCCACTGCACTCCAGCCTGGGCGACCGAGTGAGACTCCAACTCAAAAAAAAAAAAAAAAAAAAGGTTGGGAATTCTGATACTTACTACAACATGGATAAACCTTTAAAGCTTCATGCTAAGTGAAATATATAATTACAAAAGGATAAATATTGTATGATTCTACTTATAGGAGCTACTTAGAGTAATCCATTTCATTTCATGCAAACAGAAAATAGAATAGTGGTTGTCTGGGGAAGAAGGGAAAATAAGGAGTTATTATTGCTTAGTATGTACTGAGTTTCAGTTTGCAATGATGGAAAAATTCTGAAGATAAATGGTAGCGAATGTACTTATTCCACAGAACTGTACACTTAAAGGTGGTTCTAAATGGTTAAATTGTATATTATAAGCCGGGCTCGGTGGCTCAGCCTGTAATCCGGCGCTTTGGGAAGCTGAGGTGAGTGGATTGCCTGAGCCCGCGGGTTCGAGACCCACCTGGGCAACTTGGCGAGATCTCATCTCTACAATGAATTAAAAATTAGCCGGGCATGGTAGCGCGCACCTGTAGTTCCAGCTACTTGGAAGGCTGAGGCAGAAGGACCACCAAAGCCCAACAGGTCGAGGCTGTGGTGGTCGGGAACGACCACTGCACTCCAGTCTGGGCAACAGAGTGAGACTCCAACTCAAAAAAAAAAAAAAAATCGTATGTTATATATATTTTTTTTACCAGAATTTTTTAAAAAATCTGGACCAGGTGTGGTGGTTCTTGCCTATTATCCCAGCGCTTTGGAAGACTGAGACAAGAGGACTGTTTGAGCCCAAGAGTTTGAGACCAGCCTGGGCAATATGGTCAGACCTCATGTCTACCAAAAATAAATAAAAAATAAATATAAACTTAGCCAGGCGTGGTGGTGTGTGCCTGTAGTGTCACCTACTTGGGAGACTAAAGTAGAAGGATCGCCTAAGCCCAGGAAGTTAAGGCTGTGGTAAGCCTTGATCATACCACTGCATTTCAACCTGGACAACAGAGTGAGACCCCAACTCAAAAAAACAATCTAAAGCCAGAAATCTGGAATTCATCCTCTAGTCTTCCTTTTTTTTCCCCTTTATTCTCCATCCACTCCCTACTGTTACCCGACATGCATGTCTCACTGGCAAATCCAAAATATATCTTAAAATCGACTACTTGTTTCTGTCTCCATTACCACCACACCAAAGACAATCATCTCATAGTCAACTCTACCATTTTAGTAGCCTCTTAACTAAATTCCATTTTCCATTTTGTTCCCATCAGAACCATCCACACAGCAAGCAGACCTCTTTAATAGGTAAATCGAACCGGGTGCAGTAGATCATGCCTGTAATCCCAGCGGAAGCAAGAGGATTGCCTGAGCCCAGGGGTTCAAGACCAACCTGGAGAACTTGGCAAGATCTTGTATCTACAATAAATCAAAAAATTAGCTAACCGTGGAGGCGCGCACCTGTGGTTCCAGCTACTTGGAAGGCTGAGATGGAAGGATCACCAGAGCCCAGCAGGTTGAGGCTGTGGTGGCTGTGAGCATGCCACTACACTCCAGCCTGGGCTATAGAGTGAGACTCCAACTCAAAAAAATAGGTAAATTGGAGAGTACCAGCAATTCACTACATTATCAGAGTAAGGGAAAAAAACAATATAACTATTTCAGTGTATGAAAAATAAGACATATTGATGATATATGCGATATATATCATATATATTATATATATTTGCATATACCAAAGTAGTTATATGGTTTTTCTTCTTTAACACATTATACTATCTGGTATATGATACATATCACTGTATATTCTATAAAATACATGTAAATATATACTGTATGAAATATATAGCACATGTATATCATATATTTATAAGACATAATATTCAAGACATTAGAGAAACACTTAGGTAACTAGGAATAGAATGCACTTCCTCTAGCTGATAAAAGGTATTACCTAAACTTGTAGCAAACTTCATATTTAATAAAAATGAAACATCAAAAATACTCCTTTAACATTAGAAACAAGACAGCGATGCCTACCACTGCTTCTGTTGAACATTGTAACAGAAGTTCTAACTAGTACAAGGCAAGAAAAAAGATACTGAAGACATAAGGATTCTAAAGGAAGATACAAAACTGTTCTTACTTACAACACATAAGATTGCAGAAAAAATCTGAAAGAAACGTCAAGTCAAATAAACTATTAGAACTAATTTTTAAAAAAGTTCAACAGCCGGGCTCGGTGGCTCAACCTGTATCCTGCGCTTTGGGAGGCCAAGGTGAGTGAATTGCCTGACCCGCCTGGGCAACTTGGCGAGACCTCATCTCTACAATAAATCAAAAAATTAGCCGGGTGTGGTAGCACGCACTTGTAGTTCCAGCTACAAAAGGCTGAGGTGGAAGGATTGCCAGAGCCCAGCAGTGGCAGTGAGCGTGCCACTGCACTCCAGCCTGGGTGACAGAGTGAGACTCCAGATCCAAAAAAAAAAAGGCTCAACAAGGAGGTGACAAGATCAACATACTAAAGTCAATTTTATCATAATAAAACAATTATAAAATATAAATTTTAAGCCTGGCTCAGTGGCTCAGCCTGTAATCCTGCACTTTGGGAGGCTGAGGTGAGTAGATTGCCTGAGCCCGCGAGTTCGAGACCCGCCTGGGCAACTTGGCGAGATCTCACCTCTACAATAAATCAAAACTTAGCCAGGCGTGGTAGCGCGCGCCTGTAGTTCCAGTTCCTTGGAAGGCTGAGCGGAAGGATCGCGGGAGCGCAGCAGGTCGAGGCTGCGGTGGCCGGGAGCGGCCACTGCACTCCAGTCTGGGCGATGGAGTGAGACTCCAACTCAAAAAAAAAAAAAAAGAAAATATAAATTTTAAAAGATGGCATATGCAATAGCCATAAAAACTAAAAGATGCCTCAAATAAAACTAAAAGCTACCAAAAGCAAACAAATAAGTACAAGGAAAAAAGTACATGGAGAACATTATAAAACATTGTTGAAGCTAGGCATGGTGACTCATGCCTGTAATCCTAGCATATTGGCAGAACAACGCAAGAGGATTGCCTGAGCCCAGGGGTTTGAGACCAGCCTGGGAAACTTGGCAAGAGCTCTCTCTACAGTTAAAAAAGATAAATTAGATGGGTGTGGTGGTACATGCCTGTGGTTCCACCTAATTGGAAGGTTGAAGTGGAAGAATCTCCTGAGCCCGGGAGGTTGGGGCTGCCGTGACTGTGAGCATGCCACTGCACTCCAACCTGGACAACAGAGTGAGATTTCGACTAAAAAAAAAGAATCTTTAAAAAGCAGTAAAAAGGGCCTAAATAGATGGAGAGAGAGACCATGCTCTTAGATTGAAAGAATCACTGTTGTAAAGATGGTGACTGGACTGGGCATGCTGCCACACACCTATAGTCTCAGTTACTCGGGAGGCTAAGGTGGGAGGATCACTTGACCCAGGAGTCCAAGGCCAGCCTGGCAACCTAATGAGATCTCTCACATCTCTGAAAATATAAATAAATAGCCAGTTGGGCTCGGTGGCTCAGCCTGTAATCCCGCGCTTTGGGAGGCTGAGGTGAGTGGATTGCCTGAGGCTGTGGGTTCAAGACCCGCCTGGGCAACTTGGCGAGACCTCATCTCTACAATAAATCAAAACTGAGCCAGGCGTGGTAGCTCGTGCCTGTAGTTCCAGCTACTTGGAAGGCTGAGGCAGAAGGATCGCCGGAGCCCAGCAGGTTGAAGCTGTGGTGGCTGTGAGTGTGCCACTGCACTCCAGCCTGGGCAACAGAGTAAGACCCCTACTCAAAAAAAAAAAAGAAAAAGAAAAAAGAAATATGTATATATATAAGTAAAAGACATCGATTCTCTCAGATTGACATAGATTTACTGCAATCGCAATAAAAATCCCAAATGGACATGGTATTGCAAGGTGAAAATAATAGCAGCACTCTTAGGGTTAAAAATGCAGAAGAGCTGGGCTCGGAGGCTCAGCCTATAATCCCAGAACTTTGGGAGGACGAGGCGAATGGATTGCTTGAGCCTGCGGGTTCGAGAGCAGCCTGGGTAACTTGGTGAGACCTCATCTCTACACTAAACTAGAAAATTAGCCAGACGTGGTATTGTGCATCTGTAGTTCCGGGTATGTGGAAAGCTGGGGCAGAAAGATAGCCTGAACCCAGCAGGTCAAGGCTGCAGTGGCTGTGAGTGTGCCACTGCACTCCAGCCTGGGCGACAGAGTGAGACTCCAACTCAAAAAAAAAAAATGCGGAAGGACTTCATCTACCAGATGGCAAGATATGTTTTAGCTATTGTAATTAAAAAGCATAATAATGTCACAGAGAAAGTTAGATAAACTTTTGAAACATATCAGAGACGTGAGTAGACACTTGATTTATGATACAGGTGGAACTTCAGAGCAGTGGAGAAGGAATGGACTTTTTTTTTTTTGAGTCGGAGTCTCACTCCGTCGCCCAGACTGGAGTGCAGCGGCCGCTCCCGGCCACCGCAGCCTCGACCTGCTGGGTTCCCGTGATCCTTCTGCCTCAGCCTTCCGAGTAGCTGGAACTACAGGCGCGCGCCACCATTTTCGGCTAATTTTTTTTTGATTTATTGAAGAGATGAGGTATCACCAAGTTGCCCAGGTGGGTCTCAAACCCGCGGGCTCAGGCAATTCATTCACCTCGGCCTCCCAAAGCGCGGGATGACAGGCTGAGCCACTGAGCCCTGCCAGGACAGACTTTTTAATTAATGAATGGGACTAAGATCATTAGATAATCGTATCAAAAAATGAGATTGGATCCCTTCTCACACCACACACAAAAATCAGCTGAAGGACTAAAAATAAGAAGCAAAACCATGAAGGTTTTAGAAAAATTGGAGACTGTCTTTTTCACTTTGAAGTAAAAAAGAATACCTTAAGATGGAAAAAACTATTAATCATAAAGAAAAGAATAATAAAGTTGGCTACATTAAAATAAGTTTTCACTTACAAAAGACACCATAAAAAGACATTTGCTTTCTGGGTTTTGTTTTTTTTTTCTGTTTTTTGAGTTAGTGTCTCCCTTTGTCACCCAGGCTGGGGTGTAGTGGCATGCTCCGTAGCCTCCACCTGCTGGGCTCGGGCCATCCTTCTGCCTCAGTCCCAAGTAGATGTAACTACAGGCGCACGTTACTATGCCTGGCTTATTTTTTTATTTATTGTAGAGACAAGGTCTCACCAAGTTGCCCAGGCTGGTCTTGAACCCCTGAGCTCAGGCAATCCTCTCGCCTCTGCCTCCCAGAGTGCTGGGATTACAGGCTTGAGCCACCATGCCTGACCTGACAAAAATTTATTTTATTTTATTTTTTGTCTTTTTTTTTTTGAGTTGGAGTCTCATTTTGCCACCCAAGCTGGAGTGCAGTGGCACGTTCACAGCCACCACATCCTCCACTTGCTGAGCTCAGGTGATCCTTCCACCTCAGCCTTCCAAGTAACTGGAACCACAGACTCACACCACTGGGCCTAATTTTTTTTTTTTTTTTTTTTTTTAGTTATTGTAGAGACGAGGTCTCACCAAGTTGCCTTTGGGAGGCAGAGGCGAGAGGATTGCCTGATCTCAAACACCTGGGCTTAGGCAGTCCTCTCGCCTCAGCCTCCCAAAGGGCTGGGATTACAGGCTTGAGCCACCGTGCCTGGCTGGCAAAAATTTAAAACCTGAGAATGGGGGTTGTTGGTAAGAGAGCAGAGTAATGAAAGGCTCGTCAAAGGCTGGGAAGAATGTGAATTAACACAACCACTTTGGACAACAGAATGGCATTGTCTAAAAAAGCTGAAGTTGTAAAAATGACTCTGGAAATCCAGTTCTAGGTAGACATTGTAGGGATGAGGATTCTTATGTGCTCCTGAGTACATGTACCAAAATATTGATAGCAGCATTATTTATAATTGCCAAAAACTGAAAATAACCCAAACATAGTGCTGAGCTAAAAATCCAAATTATAATAGCATGCATGCTGTATTATTCTTTATATATACAGCTCAAAAGCAAGGAAAACAATTTTCCTTAGAGATGCATACACAGGCAGTAAAACTATAAAGAAAAGCAGGGAAAAGCTGGACGCAATGGCTCACACCTATACTCTCAGTACTTTGGGAGGCGGAGGCAAGAGGATTGCCTGAGTCCGGGGGTTTGAGACCTGCCTCAGCAACTTGACGAGACCTCATTTCTACAATAAATAAAAAAAGTTAGCTGGGCATGGTGGCACATGCCTATAATCCCAGCACTTTGGGAGGCTGAGGTGAAAGGATTGCCTGAGCCCATGGGTTGGAGAGCAGCCTGGGCAAGCTGGTGAGACCTCATCACTACAATAAATCAAAAAATTATCTGGACACGATGGCGCGCGCCTGTTGTTCCAACTACTTGGAAGGCTGAGGCAGAAGAATCGCCTGAGCCCAGCAGATCAAGGCTGAGGTGGCAATGAGCGTGCCACTGCACTCCAGCCTGGGTGACAGAGTGAGACTCCAACTCAAAAAAAAAATAAAAAGGAAAAGAAAAGAGTTAAGGGAGTGGTTACTTCTACAGGAAAAGAGGATTACAGTTGGTAAGGAATACAAAAGGGACTTCTGGAGTTCAGTAGTATTTTGTTAATAGATCTGGGTGAGGGTTCCATAGGTTTTGCTATACAACCTAAATGTAGATTTCTTTTTTTTATACTTTTCTATATAATATGTATTACAATAGGTTATAAATGACAATTGGGCCAGGCTCAGTAGCTCAGCCTGCAATCCCAGCACTTTGGGAGGCTGAGGCGAGAAGATTGACTGAGCCCACAGGTTCGAGACCAACCCAAGCAACTTGACAAGCCCTCAACTCTACAATAAATGAAAAAAAAAATTAGCGGGGCGTGGTAGTGCGTGAGTTGGAGTCTCAGTCTGTCGCCCAGGCTGGAGTATAGTGACACACTCACTGCCACTGCTGCCTTGACCTGCTGGGCTCAAGTGATCCTTCTGCCTCAGCCTTCCAAGTAGCTGGAACTACAGGCTGAACCCACCACGCTTGGCTTTTTAAAAAATTTATTGTAGAGACAAGGTCTCGCCAAGTTGCCCAGGCTGGTCTGAAATCCCTGCATTCAGGCAATCCTCTTGCCTCCGCCTCCCAAAGTGCTGAGATTACAGGCGTAAACCCCTGCGCCGGGCAAAAAGCAAAACTTTTAGAAGTAAAATATTGAGAATTTCTGTATGTCCTCAGGATAGGGAAGGTGTGGCAGAAACTATTTCTTGTCCACAAAATTCATTCTCTCTTTCTTCCATAACAATCATGTTGTAGTTGGGCACGTTTCCCAGATTCCTCTGCAGATGGGTACAGTGATGAAATTAAGTTCTCACAATGGATGTGATCAGACATGTGTGCCGCTTGCAACTCTGGTATTTAAGACATTAGGTATGCCTCTCCATGGTCTCTTTCTCTGTTTTGCCAGTCGAAATCAGAATATGGCAGTAATCCAACATTAAGGATGGCAGACACACACGATGGTGTGCACCTGGTTCCCTGAACGCCTATGTACAGCAAAGCTATCTCAGCAATCCAGACTGCCCATCTACAGATTGTTCTGTGCAAGAAAACTAGGCCAGGCGCAGTGGCTCACGCCTATAATCCCAGCACTTTGGAAGGCCGAGGTGAGAGGATTGCCTGAGCTCATGGGTTCGAGACCAGCCTGAGCAACTGGGCGAGACCTCATCTCTACAATAAATCAAAAAATTAGCTGGGCATGGTGGTGCATGCCCGTAGTTTCAGCTCCTTGGAAGGGGAAGGATCGCCGGAACCCAGCAGGTCAAGGCCGCGGTGGCCGTGAGCGTGCCACTGCACTCCCGCCTAGGCAACAGAGTGAGATTCCAACTCAAACGAAAAGAAAAGAAAAGAAAACGAAATGCCTCTGTTCTTTAAACCACTGTGTTTTAGGATGTCTTTGTTACAGTATTTCAGTCTTCACCAACACAGAAATATTTTGTAACCATGATTCAAAGAGCACTGATCCAGGCCAGGCACGGTGGCTCAAGCCTATAATCCCAGCACTTTGGGAGGCCGAGTCGAGAGGATTGCCTGAGCTCGCGGGTTCGAGACCAGCCTGGGCAACATGATGAGACCTCATCTCTACAATAAATCAAAAAATTAGCTGAGTGTGGTAGCACGCACCCAGCAGGTTGAGGTTGTGGTGGCCATGAGTGTGCCACTGCACTCCAGCCTGGACGACAGAGTGAGATTGCAACTCAAAAAATAAAACAACGAATTCATTCTTCCCATAATCAATCACCTGATTGCTCTTAAGACAGAGTCAGGCCGGGCGCGGTGACTCAAGCCTGTAATCTCAGCACTATGGGAGGCTGAGGCAAGAGGATTGCCTGAGTCCAGGGGTTCGAGACCAGCCAGGGCAACTTGGCAAGATCTCATCTCTACAATAAATAAAAAATCAGCCAGGCATGATGGCGCGCGCCTGTGGTTCCAGCTACTTGGAAGTCTGAGGCAGAAAGATCACCTGAGCCCAGCAAGTCAATGACTCAAAAAAAAAAAAGAAATGTTCAACTCTTCTGTCTGTCACAAAAACCACTAGTAAAAAAGTTCAACCTTAAGAGTAAGCAGAGAAATGCAAAGGAAAACTACAATAAAATACCATCCACATCCAAGAACTGACAAAATTAGCAAAAATGTTCATTTCTAACGCTACCAAACATTGGCAATGCGGCTCAGGCACTCGTATGCCCTATTTCTACAGTAGTCACTTGGGAGAATAACTTGGAAACTTCTAGCAAAGTGGAAGATGCACATTGCCAATGCCCAAGCAATTCCATTCCTAGGTATATTTCCCAGAGAAACTCTTGTGCATTGGTGGAAAGGGACATATACGTGAGCATGATTGATAAAATTGCAGCCTGAAAATTGGAAATCACCTACATGTCCTTCCGCAAGAACACAGGTCAGTGTGGTAGAACCAGAGATAAATCTCAGAACTGTTTGGCAAATGGAAGAAAGTCCATTGCCAGCAGATATGTACAGTATGCCTGAGATACACACAAGCCCAAAGATGTAAAATACTAGGGAGTCAATATGTAGTAAAAATATGCATAGGAATAACCAACACCGAATTCGAGAATGTTGTGGCCCGTGTGGACAGCAGGGAAGGAATGAGTTCCGGGTGAGCACGTGCTTTGGATTGTTTTGGTAGGAAAAGAAATCTTCCTCTGCATGAGACCTCCAGAGAAGGAAGTTTGCTTCCCTTTACATCCCTGTGGGTTTGTGAACCCTTCTATTTGCAATTCAAGTTTGGGGGGTTTTGTTTTTTGGTTTTTTGAGTTGGAGTCTCACTCTGTCGTCCAGGCTGGAGTGCAGTGGCACAATCACGGCCACCACAGCCTTGACCTGCTGGACTCAGGAGAACCTTCCACCCAACCTTCCGAGTAGCTGGAACTACAGGCGTGCCCCACCACATCAGGCTAATGTTTTTGATTTATTGTAGAGATGAGGTCTCGCCAAGTTGCCCAGGCTGATCTCGAACCCCTGGGCTCAGGCAACCCTCTTGCCTTGGCCTCCCAAAGTGCTCCGATTACAGGCATGAGCCGCCGCACCTACACTTACAATTTATTTTTAATTTCATCTCCTTCCCTACATTGTAATTTTTTTTCGAGTGATCCTGAAATACACAGCAATGGCTGCTTAAATTTCATCAAGTATCAGCATCTCGGAGGGCTTGCTCATCTACAGATTGTTGGGCTAGCCTGAGTCTCTGATTCAGTAGGTCTAGAGGGGGACCCAAGGATGTGCATTTCTGCGAAGTTCCCAGACGACGCTGAAGTGGCTACGCTTTTGAAACCCTCACTCTGAGACCGACCGTAAAGTCTGCCATACCCAGCACATATGTTTTTGTGGTTAAGACTCAAGAGGCAAAGCAATGAGAGGAAACGTGGCATTCTTCACATTCTCTTTGGGCCAAGGCCAGCACAGAAGCTCATAATTCTAGGTGGTGAGTAGGAGTGTTGACAGTGCGGCAGGTAGGAGCCAGATGTCAGCAGAAGGAGTGTGATGTGAACTTTGCCCCATATGCATGCCTGAAGAGGTATGCACGACGTAAATGGTTGAGAAAATCAAACTGTGTCCCCTCACGCCCTACCCCAGTCCCCATCCTTGCACAGAGGCGTGTCACACCCCGAAGACGTGGAGAGGAGGGCATGGAGGCTTGGAAATGCTGACCTCTATCCTCTACTCAACAAACTAGTGTGTGGCTGGGCCGCTTGAGCACCTGAAGGTTCTTGGGAACCTCAGAGTTGAGTTATTCTCAGCAATCAGCAGGGGCAGTCATGCGTTTCGGGGCCCTCCAGCCTCCCTCTGTTCACCAGCCCTTCAGGCTGGGAATGTACCCACACCGACTGAAAGCCCAGGGAACTGGCGTGCGTTCCCGCATGAACGCGTGTGTGGGCATGCCCAAAGGGAAGGCGAAGGCCAGTGCGCAGAAGGCCAGAGGCCACAGGCTGGTCATTATCTCCCGGCCAGGACGGACCTTCCTGTCCCCGAATGGGACCCCAGTCCTCTGCCAAACAGCCAGACTCTCACTTTGTTTCACGAAATTCTCACTGATTATCCTGCTGATGTTCCAGGGGACCTGGGTCCAGGAAGGTCCGTCTGCTGCCAAGCCTGGTTCCCAGTCCCACTCTTCTGGGGAAATGAGGATGTCCCTGCCACTCCCTCACCATCACGCTTCCCCAGTATAATGCCTGTCCCCAAGGGACCCCGGCCCTAGGGCTGAACTGAAATGACTGCAAGGGTTTATTAATTGCACTAATGAGAGGTCTGGGCAGGGAGAGAAAGAGAAGCTGGAGGAGTGAGAAGGAAGGGGATGGAGACAGGAGCCTCCAGGAGCTCTGAGACAGGACTGGATTTCGACTGGAACCAGCCACTCACTTTCTGAGTGTCTGGGGTGAGGGTAGGGAGGGGTTTAGAAGATGGTTTTATACAACTCATATTTCTTATAGGAAACATGCTTATTTGCAGCAGCAGCAAATTATAACAGCCTCGTTTCCTGAATGCCTGTGCTCCAGGCAGCTGACTCTTTTTTTTTTTTTTTTTTTGAGTCAAAGTCTCACTTTGTTGCCCAGGCTAGAATGCAGTGGCACGCTCATGGTCACTGCAGCCCCAACCTGCTGCACTCAGGTGATCCTTCTGCCTCAGCCTTCCAAGTAGCTGGAACTACAGGCACATGCCACCACACCCAGATAATTTTTGATATTATTGTGGAGACGAGGTCTTGTCAAGTTGCTGAGGCTGGTCTTGAACCCCTGGACTCAGGCAATCCTCTTGCCTCTGCCTCCCAAAGTGCTGGGATTATAGGCATGAGCCACTGTGCCTGGCCTCAGCTGATTCTTTTACATGCATTATTTCAGTTAATCTTCACAAGATCCATATGAGAGGGGAATATTCATTTTATTGGTAAAAAAAAAAAAAAAAAACCGAGCCCAGAGAGATTCTCCCAAAGTCATACTAGTGATAAGTAACAGCCCAGCCATGCGTGGTGACTCAAACCTGCAATCCCAGCACTTTGGGAGGTGGAAGCGAGAGGATTGCTTGAGTCCAGGGTTTGAGACCAGCCTGGGCAACTTGGCGAGACCTTGTCTCTACAATAAATCAAAAAGTTAGCCGGGCATGGTGGCACGTGCCTGTAGTTTCAGCTACTTGGAAGGCTAAGGGGAAGGATGGCCTGAATCTAGCAGGTCAAGGCTACGGTGGCCGTGAGTGTGTCACTACACTCCAGCCTGGGCGACAGAGTGAGACTTCAACTCGAACAACAAAAAAAAAGAGCTGGGCTCGGTGGCTCAGCCTGTAATCCCACACTTTGGGAGGCCGAGGTGAGTGAATTGCCTGAGCCCACAGGTTCGAGACCCGCCTGGGCAACTTGGCGAGACCTCATCTCTACAATAAATCAAAAAATCACCCGGGCGTGGTAGCGCGCGCCTGTAATTCCGGCTACTTGGAAGGCTGAGGAGGAAGGATCGCCGGAGCCCAGCAGGTCGAGGCCGTGGTGGCCGGGAGCGGCCACTGCACTCCAGTCTGGGCGACAGAGTGAGACTCCAACTCAAAAAAAAAGAAAAATATTGAATAAATAATACAGGGGGAATCCCCCCCCAAGAAATCCGAAAAATATATAAACTTTTTAAAAAGTAAGAAATAGAGCTAGGGTTTGAACCGAGAAATCTGACTCCAGCGCCCACACTCTTAACCACTGCCATTGTGGGGAGTGATCAGAAATAAGGCTCAAAAAAATAAAAAAGAAGAAATAAGGCTCAATGCGTACATAAATGTAGCACTTACTGAACAGTCCCCGATGTCAGGTAGGAGTACTAAACACCTCCCATCCCATGAGGCAGGTGTGTTTATCTTTCCTGTTTTACAGATGAGAAAACTTAGGCTCAGAGAAGTGAAGTAATTTGCCTAAAGCCACACAGCTAGAAAATGTCAGAGCAGAGATCTGATACTCATCCACCTGCCTCCAGAGCTGGACTTGTGACCCGACTGCCCTCAGGAGGAATTTCCTTTTACCTTGAGCTTCTCCTGCAGGCATCTTGCATAAGAGAATGTTCACTGCAGGAACGGGAGATGTTTTATTTTCCCTGCAGGGGAAGCTCCGGTTGAACACATGGGTATTAGGGTCGCCAAGGAATTTAGCCTGTGCAACTCAAGCCCTCATCAAGTGTGGGGAGCAAGTTGCCAGGACATGGGGCTGCAAGTTTGTTACATGCAGCTGCCAGGATTCCTTCAGAGCAACCCAAACCCAGCTTGCTGCCTGATCTAGGCAGAGGCATGAGGCAGAGCTTTGTTTTGTTTTGCTTTGAATCAGGGTCTCACTGTGTTGCCCAGGCTGGAGTGCAGGGGCATGATCACGGGGCTCCCAGGAGCCTCAACCTCTTGGGCTCGGGTGACCCTTCTGCTTCAGCCCCTGGAGCAGCTGGGACTACAGGCAAGCGCCACCCTGCCTGGCTACTTTTTAAAATTTTTTGTAGACACAAGGTCTCTCTCTGCCTAGGCTGGTCTCGAACTCTTGGGTCCTAGCGATCCACCGGCCTTGGCCTCCCAATGTGCTGGGATTACAGGCGTGAGCCACTGTGCCTGGCCAAGCGGGAGTTATTAATAGCATGAAGTTTTCCTCAACATTTTAAGGTTTCTTTTTTTTTCTGTCCGTGAGGCCAACAGGGGTGTAATCTGCAGTGGCAGCTATGTCTTTCCTGTTTGTCCTTCTGAAGCAGTTCCAGCTGACCAGCCACGGGGAACCTGCTGCTTAAGCAGCTGGTAATGGACTGCAAAAACAGCAGGGTGAGAGCCAAGCAGGCTGGGGTCAGCTCCCTCCTGGGACCTTGAGCCAGCCTCGCAGAGCGGAGCTGAGGATTCAGGATGCAGGAGCACTGCTGATGTGCGCACATCTCGCCGTTCATTGCTCTGGGCTTATTTCAGTTTTACAAAATGCAATCAATGCTTGTAAACAAGTTCAAACTGTGTAGAAGAATAGAAAGTAAACAGGCTGGGCACGGTGGCTCATGCCTGTAATCTCAGCACTTTGGGAGGCCGAGGTGGGAGGATTGTTTGAGCCCAATCTGAGACTGGCCTGTGTAACGTAGTGACACCGCCTTTCTTTTTTTCCTTTTTTTCTTTTTTTGAGTCAGAGTCTCACTCTGTCACCCAGGCTGGAGTGCAGTGGCATACTCACAACCACCGCAGCCTCAACCTGCTTAGCTCAGGCGATCCTTCTGCTTCAGCCTTCCAAGTTGCTGGAACTGCGGGTGTGCACCACCATGCCCAGCTAATTTTTTTTTTTTAATTTACTGTGGAGATGAGGTCTTACAAAGTTGCCCAGGCTGGTGTCAAAACCCTAGGCTCAGCAATCCTCTAACCTCCTCCTCCCGAAGTTTTGGGATTACAGGTGTAAGCCACCTTGTCCAGCTGAGACCTCCTTTCTACAAAAATAAAAATAACAAAAATTAAAATTAAAAATTAGCCAGGCATGGAGGTGTGCACCTGTAGTCCCAGCTACTCAGGAGGCTGAGATGGGAGGAGTGCCTGAGCACAGGAGGTCGAGACTGCAGTGAGCCGTGATTGTGCCACTGCACTCCAGCCTGGGTGGTATCGTGAGACCCTGACTCAAAATAAACAGAAGACAGCAGGCTTGGTGGCTCAGTCTGTAATCCCACGCTTTGGGAGGCTGAGATGAGTAGATTGCCCGAGCCCGCGGGTTCGAGACCTGCCTGGGCAACTTGGCGAGACCTCATCTCTACAATAAAGCAAAATATTAGCCGGGCGTGGTAGCGCGCACCTGTAGTTCCAGCTCCTTGGAAGGCTGAGGCGGAAGCATCGCCGGAGCCCAGTAGGTCGAGGCTGCGGTGGCCGGGAGCGGCCACTGCACTCGAGTCTGGGTGACAGAGTGAGACTCCAACTCAAAAAATAAATAAATAAATAAATAAACAGAAGACTATAAAGTATAAAGTAAAAAGTTAAACTCTCTCCTCCCAGATACTCCCAACCACCAGGGCTCGTCATTGCAAATTTAACCACTTATTGTTTATCTTTTCTTACCTTTTTCTGTGTAAATCTTGATATAAACATGAGCTTACTTTTTTATTTATTTATTTATTTTTGAGTTGGAGTCTCACTCTGTTGCCCAGGCTGGAGTTCAGCGGCAAGATCACGGCCAATGCAGCCTCAGCCTGCTGGGCCCCAGCGATCCTTCCATCTCAGCCTTCCAAGTGGCCAGAACTACAGGTGCGTGCTACCACGCCTGGCTAATTTTTTATTTATTGTAGAGATGAGGTCTCGCCAGGTTGCCCAGGTGGGTCTCGATCCCACGGGCTCAGGCAATCCACTCACCTCGGCCTCCCAAAGTGTTAGGATTACAGGCTGCACCATACTTTTTTTATTTTCTATGATCTACTACAAAGTGGGGTTGATATGTTACTGTTCAATTTGATAACTAAGACTCCAAAATTTTTACCAATTTACACTCCCACCAGTAGTGTATAAAACTGCCCACTTCTGCTGGTGCAGTGGCTCACGCCTATAATCCCAGAATTTTGGGAGGCTGAGGTGAGAGGACTGCCTGAGCCCATGTGTTCAAGACCAGCCTCGGCAACTTGATGAGACCTCATTAATACAATATATAAAATAATTAGCTGGGCGTGGTGGCGCATGCCTGTAGTTCCAGCTACTTGGAAGGCTGAGATGGAAGGATCGCCGGAGCCCAG